>NW_025113075.1:0-45392 GCF_010416935.1 Polistes fuscatus
CAGATTTTTGAAGCAGCTGATTCAGACATTCAATAGAAATGGTTCAAGCTAATTTGTCAGTTCATTCTCGAGAGATCTGGTTCGTTTTTTTCGGGGATGGGATCACAATGGACCGGAATGGGTACTACAATTTATATTTAAATAATTAAAAAAATGTTACACTCTCTCTCTCTCTCTCGCTCTCTCTCTCTCTCTCTCTCGTATATATTAAATGTAAGATTCTCTTTTAGGTGAATCACTAATGAAAATACCAATCTTTGCCGAAGCAATAAAAAAATGTGATGTAGTTTTAAGACCTCGAGGTTACAATATGAGCATATTATATATTGAGCATATATATAATCCAACAATATACGATAATATTATAAATTGCTTTCTGGGAATAGCAGCAATACAAGTAATAATATTTCTAATGTTTCCCCTTCAGCAGTGTATATTTTTTTTTTTTTTAAATGAATATTTCGGATAATTTTACGTAGATTGTCTGGTAGATACTCTATATGCTGTTGGCGTGAAACCGAATTACATGATCGAGCATTCTGTTGGTGAGCTGGGTTGTTCTTACGCAGATGGTTGCTTTACTGCTGAGGAAATGATTTTAAGCGCTCTTTCTCGTGGTTTGGCTTCAGTAGAAAGTGATTTGATACACGGAACGATGGCCGCAGTAGGTCTCGGTTACAAACAGTTGCGGCATTTCTGTCCTGAAGACATTGATATTGCTTGTCATAATGGACACGACAGTTCTACTATAAGTGGACCTACCGAGTCCATAAAAGCTTTTGTAAAAGAATTACAGGTAATGCTTAGGAGATATTTTTTGATAGACATTAAAAATATTAAAATTTTGAAACTATACTTTTTTTTTCTTTAGAGTAAAGGAATATTTGCTAAAACCGTGCCGACTAGTAATATTGCTTTTCATAGTCGGTACATTTCTCCAGCTGGTCCAAAGTTGTTAGAATATTTAAAAAAAGTCATCTCTCAACAAAAAAATCGCAGTAAACATTGGCTATGCACGTCTACTCCGAAAAATGAGTGACATTTAACGAAAGCTCACCTTTCTTCACCAGAATATCATACGAATAATCTCCTTTCTCCTGTCTTATTCGAAGAAATATTAACAATGTTACCAAAAAACGCTATAATGATTGAAATTTCTTCCCATGGACTTTTACAGGTTTATTTGTTTTAATTAATATTTGAATACAGTTTTTTTAAATTAAATAACCTAATACTTTTCATTTATTAGGCAATTCTAAGAAAATCATTGGATATTGGTGGCATTAATTTATCATTAACAAAACGAGGCCATAAGGACAATGCAACTTTTATTTTATCCACATTAGGAAAGCTATATAATCTGGAATTTCAAATTACGTCAGGAAAGTTCTATCCGAGGGTGCTTTATCCTGTTTCTAGAGAAACTCTATCAATTTCTCCTCTTGTTCGATGGGAACACAGTTCTGATTGGTATGTACAAAATAGACGTTTTTCATATGGATGCTATAAACTATTATTGTGTATGTTTGACAGGCACGTGGAAAGTGGTAAATTTTGGGAAACTTAACAAATAGAAAAACTGGTAGATTTGGAATCAGATAAATACAAGTTTTTACGAAATTTTTATATAAACGGCAAAGTTATGAATATGTACTCGAATTTAATTTAATACCGAATAAGACTAATAACTTTTTATACTCGAGAACATTATTATTCACAATAAATTACTAGAAGTATCTAGAAATGTCAAAATTCATTTAATTATTATGATATATAAAGGTATAAATAGCAATCCTATAAATATAATATTTTAAAACAATATTTGAAATAATGTAAATTTTCAGGTTCAGGAAAATTTAAAGTAAAAACTATAGATGAAATTATGATAGTTTCTGGAACTATTCGCTTAGCAGAAACACAGAAGTAAGATATTCCATAAATCATTTTACTAAAAGAAAAAACGAAAATTTTAGACGAAGAAAATATTTACTCTAATCTACTTTTACATGGTTACCAGTATGAAGAATCTTACAATATTATTAGCGGACTTTCTACATCGCGTTCCAATGGAACGCTTAAATGGAGCAGAGACTGGAGGTTATTACTAGAAGGATTAGTTCCAGTATATATTATCAGCAGTAGGAATAAAAATATGTTGGTACCGAGTAGGATACAGAAACTCGTCATCGACATGGAACAATTAACAGAAAAAATGAAAGAAAACTAAGAAGAATTTGAAACCAAATATTAACTTACTCGTGATTATTATGATACAATATAGACCAAAAGTTCTAAAACTCTTCAAATTCTTTACCACGTAAATAAAAACTGAAATAAATGTGTAGAATCTTAAGAGCATTTTTGGACTAAAAATAAATAAATTTTAATTTTCTTTGTTTACAATCAAAGAATAAAAAAATAAAATTAATATTATTTATTAAATTCTGCTTTGATAATACATTATTTTTGACTGTTCCTTAACAATAATAATCTGCAGCAATTTTTTAACGTATAAGTACTAACATTTACAATTAGGAAATGTTACAATAGACAATTTGTTAAAACAAAAATGTCTAGTAGACAAGAAGTTTATACGTATATTTTTTTTCAAACGACATAAAAATAGTTTTTACACCAAATATGCTCGTACATCAAACTTGTTATATTACTAATGATCACTTATTTAAATATCGTGTTTATAAATGTTTCGACAAAAAATAATGTAATGTATCATAGTTTAACAAACTATATGAACTATACTGATTTTTTGTCGTAGCTTCACCGATAAAGTTTGAAAAACGAGCAAACGTAATTGCTTGCCCCGGAATTGCAATGAGTGGAATCCAATTTAAATAAATAATATTTAAAAACAGGAATTGGAAAATTGTCGCGGATGAACTTCGGTTTATCCAGAATATCAATAAAACAAAGATGGATATCGACGACGTTTTAAACGCAGTACTAGGATTAATTTCCAAAAATATTAGCATGAACAGTGAAGAAAAGATATTGTTAACGAATGAGTCAAAAAAGAAAAATGAGAAATTTTGGATTTTCTCGAAATATCATAAAAAGGACGAGGAAAAATTCAATATAAAATTAATAGCTAGAGAGTTGCTCTATAAGACAATTCATGAAAATTATATTTTAACGATTATAAATAACGCGCATTATACCGATGTAAGAAGATTTATTAGTACTCTCGGTAAAGAATCATTTTATTGACAATCATTGAAAAAAAGAGGAAGATAATGCGATTTCTGTAATAACAAATGTGGGATTAGTCATCGTCCTGAAAATAAAAATTGCTCTCTGTCGTACAGCTCTTCTTTTACATAAAGAAAGAAATTTAGGAAAAACTGTTGTCGTTAAGAACCACGAAAACTGTTTAGATAGGTTAAAAATCTGCTTACAAGACACAAAATACGACAATGTTATATTTGTGGTTAACACTATTATCGATAATGATATATTTGAGATACTTCGAGATATAAAAGGAGAACCGGCGTATTAAAAACTTCAAATTTTTGATCTACAAGATGCTAAGTCACCGAAATTCTCACTTTAAAATGAATTCTATGAATCACAAATAAAACTTAATCTTCGTGAAAAGTTATTAGCCCCAAACGGGGTATGAGGCACATACAGATGGATGCCATTGCGAGTAAAGTCTACTTCTTCTATGCGTTGGCAAGCGAAAATTAATAAATCAGGCTCATTAGTATGGATTAAAAAATTATCATTGATTAAAGAAAAAAATAATAGGATTGTGAAAGTAAAATGTTCTGCATTTGACTTAGGTGCATACGAATATTGGTTAAAAAATGATGTCAGCCTAGAATCACAGATATCTATTACATAATATTCAGGGACAGATGAGAAAGGTCGTAGAGTAATGGGACTAGTTGATAATTTTACTATAAGTAATGAAATTTCAGCCGATCCAGATTTTACTTGGATTATTCCAGACACTATGAGCTTCGAAGATGCTTCAACAATTCCACAAGCATATTTGGAGGCTTTCTGCATTTTGCATTTGGATACTTGGAGGTTTAAAAAAATTAAAACTGTATTAGTACATTATGGTGCTAGTGACGTAGGACAGGGTCTCATAAATTTATCCTTATCTTATAATTTTGATGCTTACACTACTTACGAAACGGATGCAAAAAAACGGGTGATCGAGTCGTTGCGACCAAGTTTACCAAAGTCTAATATTACCAAGTTTAAGACTATACAATTAATATTATGAATATTACGAAAGGCAAAGGTTTTGATTTTGTAGTTGCAAACTATTCCATCTTAGACGATACGGAAAGTTGTTTGGACATTGTAAAAAATATAAAACATTTGGTAATGATTTACGATTTTAAAGGGTCTAATTACAATCCATTACCACTATCTAATTTATTACGGTTCATAAGTGTATATAGTTACTGTTTACAAGACCTTATTAAGTTATCACAAAAAAGAAAGAGAGAATTAGCGGAATTGATGAGAAAAGCTCTACAAACGGGTATAATAAAACCATTTATATCACGAAGAATTATGATTCAAGGAGCAACAGAAGAAAGAAAAATTAAGGCTTGTGAACGTTACAGAAAGGTAATTAATTAGGTATAAACTTTATGAAATAATACGTTCGATTTGTTGACAATTATGATACGAATGTATTTTTTTACAGGTTTTGGTCAACTTGCAAGAAGAAAAAAAATTCTCTAACTTCATTCCTCAACTTTTCTTTCATAGCGATAAATGCTACCTCGTAATCGACGGTTTTAATATCTTTCGAAAAGTACTGATCGAATGGATGATCGAACAAGGAGCTAGAAAACTTATCATTGTTTCTAATATGTCAAAACAAAATAACGAAAATTTGATAATTAAATAGAGCGGATATGGAGCAACGATCATTGTTCGACAAGAGGTTGACTTAAACAATGCCACAAGCTTTGACAAAATATTTAAAGAAGCTTTAACTATAGGTCAACTCGATGGTATATTCGATTTACAGAGAACGAAGATTGATTCGTCAATTTCTTCGTTAAAGTATTTTAAAGTTACTGAAATACTCGATAAATATAGCAGAAAGCACTGTAAATCACACGTAAAATTCTTTATTTTCTCCTCGCTCGACTTAGACGAAGATAGCTTAGGAGACACTAATGTGGAAAAATTATGCAAAAAAAGAAAAGAAACTTCCCTTCATGGATTATTTATATTATTGCCTAATTTTGTGGGAAATACACTAGCTAAGACCAAATTCAAAAATTTATATAACACAAAGATGTCATGGTTCTTAATACGACTAAATGCTATACTTTCCTAGACTCTTCAGTAATCGCTGTTAGCCAAATATTAATAGATAATTCCCCAAATGACAACGAGAAAAATATCTTCGTTTGGGAAACCGACAACAAGGTAATTAATTTTATTTTTATGTCAATAATGACATTATCTATTTTTTGTTTCGATCAACTCTTTTACGATAGTATAATTATTTTAATTTTCGCTGGTATTATAATTATAATTATTATATATATATATTACTATTATTTTTATATGCAAGTTTTATATCTTATTAATTATGACTGTGTTTAAAACTATTTAGCAACGAATTTAAGAAGGGAGTCCACAAGAAAAGGAAATACGGCAATTCGAACAATATCTTTATAACTATGATTAACAATTCAGTAAAATTATACAAGAGTTATGTAAGTTTCGTTGAGTATACGCTTACCTAATTTTAATAAGTCTCTTCTCTTTCACGTTGTTTCTTCTTTCTATATGCAAATTTTGTAACTTAGTTTGGAAAAAGATAATAATTATATCGTATATGAAACAAAATATGAAATGAAATTTATCGAAATATGAAACGTTAAAAGTGTACTTTTTAAGAATAAAATTAGTATTAGTATATAGTAAAATTACATTGTTTCTCGACGTTTATGGCTCTTTTCGCCTCTTTTTGACTTAGGTTATTCTCTTGTTTTACGAAACACATTTTCCACTAACGTATACGTATATACACATAGTTTTGTCCAAAAACACAAGAGTTTTCAGCGACTGGATTACTCTCGAAATGCAGAAGGGACAATTTAGTCATGCGACATAAGGCTATGAAGGGATGTTCTTAAATAATAATCTAAAAGAGCTAGACATAGCGATAAGGAAGCATCGCAGTCCAGTGATAAATACAAAGGTGCACCGCGATTCGTTTGTAAGGGCGCCTTCGTTCTTCTAGCGCGCGTACTCCCATCCCTTCTGTTAGGCCAATCATATGAATCGACAGCTACGGTATTTGTCTTTTCGGCAATTGACCCGCACTTTGCATCGCCTTTTTCTATAAAAGCTGTGTGTTCTCGCGCTTCGTCATATTCTACCACGATAATTGCGAGCGATCACTTCGAAGAGAGCTACACTTCTGCGCAACGAAGATACCAGCGAAGCACTACAAGCCACAAAGGAAGAAGGCACACGTGGTCAGAATTCTATTCTGCCTTTGATATATCATCACCTTTGATAGCTGCCGATAAGCAAGCTAACTCAACATTCATTGACATCTATATACTTTAACCAGGGTTTTTATTCCGTAAGGCTTTTCCCTGACGAGCCAAATAAAGTATACTTTTCAGTACTGACTGGGCTCAAAAAATATATTTTAATTTATTTCACCTATCCATATTCCTAACGAATAAACGATCTCCAACATTCACCTTTGAAGGCATTTTTCCACGACAAAAAAAATCATTGGAGTACCGATTCAAGGCGTCGGTCGATCAAAAAGGTTATTTGATCATTCTCAAGCTTTCTTGAATCTTTAATATTGTTTCGTCCAAAGTCATTTTTTTTATCCTCTACGCTCGATATTGTCCTCATCAAATATTCACGTAATCCACGAAAGGTTTATTATTACCACAAAAAAACCAAATAAAAAAACACGGAAGTATGTATTTATGGACGCACAGAAGAAGTTATGCTCCTATGGCATACCAAAATATAATAACAAATATTTATATTTAAAAAAATTTTAAAACACTCTGTATTTTCAATGTTAATATAAATAGTATAGAAAATTAATGGTTTTAATTAAGCAGATAGCAGACATATTTAAAATAAAAAATACTCATATTAAAAATATATTTTTTTAAATCGTTAAAAACACGCAAGTGTCTGAATTCTCATATCTAAATACGCACTTGTTTTAAATTAAAATTTTTCTCAGGTTGCTAAAATTTTTCTTAGGTTTGGAAATCCGCCTAATTAATAACTAGCTGGTCAAAAGCCCAGACTAAATTGGAGGATTCGAGCGTGAGGCTGGAAACCTACCCTCGGTAAATAAAAAATAAAGTGCTCTTAGAAGAATTAAAAATGTAGTCTCGTATAGGACGAAAAATAATGATGGCGACATAGCAAGGAGAAAAAGGAATACGAAAGAAATGGAAAATAGAAACGTTTAGAATAGGATGCTGGAATGTAACTTCCATAGACATTAAAGACCATGAAGTACTAGGGGAAATAGAAAAACACAGACTAGATATCTGTGCTTTTCCCAAAACCAAAAAAAAAGGCACGTGAAACATCAAATATGGAAAGTACATCTTGTTTAATAGCAAAAAAAACAAAAATGAAAGAGCTACCTCAAAAGTGAGCCTACTGGAACTCGAGAAAGTCGAAAATAACGTATTAGAGTCTGTTTGGGAACGAGCGTTCCTAACGGTAGGCGCCACCTGACAGTTATCGCGCGATGATGTCACGCCTCGTTCCCCAGCGACTGTTGAAGACTCGCCGTAACGCCGGCTTCTCCGGCAGCCATTACAATCGAAGTTTTCTTACGCGTACAACGTGCTCACCTGAAAGAAATCTCAGTTTGCTCATTGTGGATCTACTATCATTTGTTTGACCACTCAAGTGATTAATACAGTCTCTCAAAGCCTTGCTTAGAGGATAAATACAATCCAGATCCTCTCTTGAGCCGTCTCACTCTACTAATAACCGACTTTTCACCCGTCTCACTTACGGTAACACGTGACAACCACTTAATTGTAACTGAAATATTTAAAATTAAACATGTCTATTGTAAAGTTCTTGCCAAGTATCTTACTTTTTTTTTATTTTCCTCAACATTTGGTCCTTCGAGCCGGATCAAGCATTTACGATTGTTAATTATACAAAGAAGTGTGAAGTTCGTGTAGTGCCATCTCTCTCGCTCTCTCGCATTCGTGCGCTGCGATGTATAGTGCTGTCTCTCTTTCTCTCCCTCTCTCTCTCTCTCTTGTGCGCGTCACAGATTTGTCTCTATTGCGCGTGTGGTGCGTGTGTGCTTTTCGGCGTTGCATGCTCATTAAACCGCTCATCAAATAGCTGCCGTACCGGCTCATCCGATCTTTACCATGCCTGTCATGCGCGATAAAATGCAGCTCCAAGGGATCAGCTGACTCATTACCGTCGCTAGCAGGGTCGCAGAATCAGTCGACGGATCTGCTCGGCATCTCAAACCAAACTCAAGATCAAGGGGCGATAACTCGAAGTCAGTCGCTGTCAAAGCTCAGCGGTGAGCTATTCTTACGAGTTCATGCTTAGAATGAGCTAGTCGAGTCGATGGAGGATATGCTAAGCCAAGCCACAGAACCAGCAGCTGACATTGCGTTGACCGAAGTGACCATGATGTTGAAACAGTTTGAGAGCTGCACTAGGCTTTTCGGACAGAGCACTCTTGATTGGTGTCTCACTGGCCCCCAGCTTATTATGATTAATCATACTTTACCCGGAAGTTCAGTCTCACCGAAAGCAAGTTTTGCTCAAGGTCAAGCGCTTACTAGGACGTCTCAAGGAGCAGCTTACGCAGCCTACTCAACCAGCCGCCTCAACTGAAGTTGAAGCTCGAACCCGCTTACGCCTACCCGAGTTGACAGTGCCTAGTTTCGGTGGAGACATTAGCAAATGGCCAGACTTCAAGGCCATGTTCGTCTCGGTCATCGGGAATCGCTCAGACCTGAGCGATCTCAAAAAGTTCCAATATCTCAAGGCCGTAATGCAAGATGACGCTTCAGAGCTCATCATCAACCTCACGCTAGACTCTTTTTCTTATACAGCAGCGTGGTCGATGCTTAATACTCGATTTAAGAACAAGCGTCTGATCATCAAATCTCATCTCGTACGGCTACTCAACCTCAAGCCCATGCAGAAGCTGTAAGCCAGTTCACTGACCAAGCTGGTCAACATTGTGAACGAGATGACTGAGGCTTTCAAAACGCTCACACGGAAAACACCGATAAGTGTCTCATGGTGACGCTCGTCAGTGGGCTGCTCGACCGTGACACTCGCAAGAGATGGCAAACATCGCTCACATCTGCTGATGAGTTTCCACCTCCTAGTCAGCTCACGGAGTTTTTCATGGCCCGGGCTCGTACGTTGGAGAACATCGAGGAGAACGCGACCCAAGCGACTGCTCAGCTCAACATTGCGAAGGCAACTGTGCCCAGCATCAGCGCTCCTCAGGCTTCTAAACAGTCCCGAGCCAACTCACCAAAGCTGGCACTCAGTCGACTCAACAGGCAGCTCAGTCTGCTCATCCGCGCTTCGCTTATCCGTGTGATTGCTGTGGGCAGGATCAATCGATCAGCGGGTAAGGATCGTGAAAGAACGAAGCCTGTGCTGCTATTGCCTAGGCAGGCACAACGTGCGAAAATGCAACAGCCTCAGGCATTGCAGGACCTGCAACGGCTCGCATCACACCATGCTCCATGGGGCCGACCTCTCAAGCATTTTCGGCACACCTCCAGACCGCACTCAGACTTCTCCGGGGGATCAGGCGACTGCTGGTCCGTTGAGCCGAACTCTCTACCGGGCTCAGGCGACAGCAGATGCCAAGCCCTCAACCGCATGGAGGTCAGAACGGATCGTCAATAATCACGATCGCACAGCGACGTTCCCACACACACATTTCATTCATCTCACGTTGCTGGCAACAGCAACAGCCACAGTCTTCTCATCGACTTCGTCACATCAGGTAGGCGTGCTCATTGATCCTGGGTCAGAAATCTCGTTCATCTCCAAAAGTCTCACTAGACAATTGAATCTTGAGCGGCGACACTCAACGCTGGAAGTCTACGGAGTTGAAGGAAGAAGGACATCTTAAACCAGAGGTGTTGTCACCTCCGACCTTCACTCCAGATATAGACCACTCTCAGTAAAAATCTCGGCTAATGTTCTGAAGACGGTAACCAGCATCTTGCCATCTGGCGAGATCTCTCACGAACTTGAATGGCCTTACCTGAGGGGCTTAAACCTCGCTGACCCAGAGTTTCTCACCCCTAGAGTAGTAGAAGTGATCATTGGAGCAGACTTCTACGGACAGCTCATCAGGCCTAACATCATTAATCATTCAGCCAAAGCCCCCATTGCTCAACTGTCTTTCATCGGGTGGCTAGTCATCGGCCAATTTCATGCACCGGTCACGCTGGCAAGGAAGGCACATCATGGTATCTCACAAACAACGAACTCCTGCCTGTAAGACTTATTAACACTTTCGTCGTCACGTCACCCAGATCTGGGTTACGGGTATGCTTCCGTGGGAGCCCCGTCACCTAAATATGGGTGACGCTCTTCTTATTCAAGTTAATACGACTTTCAGGTTGATTTTTAAAACGAATTTAATGGAATCAGTATTCAAATATAAATATAGGATATACAACACTAAAATACTACAAATGTACATATTATACTATAATTTTTACTAATTTATATAAGATAACATATTGCATATACTATCTCGTATGGTGTGCGTTGAAACATTGTAAACACATTTCTGGTGAATTCGACACTTGGAACAATAGGTCGTAGTTTTTTTACATTTTTTTTTGCTTCTTGTCGTTCAGCAGTTTGTCTCCTTTTCTGGTAACATAGGGCGCACGTCTTCTTACAGACTTGCCCTGCTCATTCGTACGAATCTCCAGCTTATGGGACACGTTTCTTGTTCTAGTTGAATTTTCCGGGGACAACTATTCGGCAACAAGCAGCTCTCGAAATTTTCTTATTCTAATTTTTTTATTTTTGACTCTCTGGTATACGATGTGAGCATTTACTACACTGGTACCTAAAAGCAAATGTAGTGCTAATTGTCGATACTACTTGATACTTTTCCGTATCTTTGTGGCATATGACACCATCTGGTCGCTCCTGTCGATGCCATTTTTTCATTATTATAAGCAATTACCGCCAAAGGTTTCTGTTTAGGAGGACGTCTACGATGAGTAGAATCCGTGATGTCATGATAGGTGGATGTTTTGTTGTTAACATCAAAACATCGCGAACGTCCCTCCACCTCAGCACCACAATACCGTTGTCGTCTTCTCTTGATACTATATCACCTTTCTTCAGTGGGTGTGACATTACAAATCTCGGCATAAATTTTTTGTTATACCGCACAGTCCCAACGATATGCGTCTTGAATTGTAAAAATTTTAGTGCTAACTCATAACTGGTATAAAAAGTTGTCGACGAACAAAGTTCGTCCCTCATTTATCAATTTATCTGCTAGTTCAATGCAGACGTTTTCCGCTAGGCCAACTTGCCTTCTTCCGCTGGTATCTCGTCGAGAATATACTTTCGCCGACGATTTATTTCCTTCGGTAGAGCACAATTTGAACAGTTTTATACCATATTTGTGGGATTTCGTTGGGATATACTGCCTGAATATGAGTCGTCCCCTCTAAAGAAGCAATGTTTCGTCTATTACAATATCTTCACCTGTTGAATAGTCTTTCTGGTAACTATCTACCAATAGGTTTAGGAGTGGTAAAACTTTTCCGAGTCTGTCCCCCTCTTCTATCGTTTCGTTATTTGCAAAATGCAAGTTTGCTAATAGTAACTCAATACGATTACGGGACATCTGACTGCGCGGAAATGCGAAGTTGAGAGTATTGTTCAGGGTAATATTCAGGGTAATGCTTATTGTCATATATATATATTACAAGGTAATGTTCTGGGTAAATAAAATATAATTAACAGGGCAATGTTTAGGGTATTTTTCAGGGTATTGTTCATAGTATTGTTTGGATAATGTTCAGGGTAATGTACAGTGTATTATGAAAGGTAATTTTCAATGTATTGTTCAGGGTAATAATAAGGGTAATGTTCAAGATATTGATAAGGGTATTCTTAAGGGTATTCTTAAGTGTAAAGATGAGGGTATTGTGAAGGGTAATGTTGAGGGTATTTTTCAGGGTAATATTTAGGGAATTGTTTAGAGTAATATACAAGGTAATTATGAAGGTAATTGTAAACGTATTGATCAGGGTAATGTTCAGGTTAATGCTCATTGTACCATATATTGATTAGGGTAATGTTCAGGGTAATGTAAAGGGTTAAAAAAGGGTAATTTTCAATGTATTGTTCAGGGTAATAATAAATGTAAATTTCAGGATATTGTTAAGGGTTTTTTTAAGTGCATTGATCACGGTAATAATAAGGGTACTGTTAATTGTATTGATGAGGATATTGTTCAGAGTAATTTTCAAGGTAATGCTCATTGTAACATATATTGATCTGAATTTTGTCAGGGTAATTTACAGGATATTATAAAGGGTAATTTTCAATGTATTGTTCAGGGTAATAATAAGGGTAATGTTCAAGATATTGTTAAGTGTATTCTTAAGGATATTGTTCAGGGTAATGATAAGGGTATTTTTAAGGGTAATGTTTAGGGTATTTTTCAGAGTAATGTACAAGGTAATTATGATGGTAATGGTAAACGTATTGTTCAGGGTAACTTCAGGGAAATGCTCATTGTAATATATATTGATCAGTTTATTTTTTAGGGTAATTTAGATGATATTATCAAAGGTAATTTTCAATGTATTATTCAGGGTTATAATAAGGGTAATGTTTAGGATATTCTTAAGGTTATTCTTAAGGGTTCTGTTCAGGGTAATGATGAAAGTATTGTTCAGTGTAATGTTTTAGGTATAGTTTATTCTAATGTACAGGGTAGTTAGGAGGGTAGTGGTAAAAATATTGTTTAGGGTAATGTGCAGGGTAATGATTATTGTAAAATATTTATTGTACAAGGTAATTTTCAGAGTAATCTACGGTGTAATTATAAGGGCAAAGCTGTGGGTATTTTTCATAGTATTGTTCTGTGTAATGTGTAGGGTATTATTCATGGTAATGTGTAGGCTATTGTTCAGGGTAATATTCAGGGTATTTTTAGGTTTAATGGTTAGGGTTTTTTTCAGTGTAATTTTCAGGATAATGCTCTTTGTCATATATTTTCATGGTTATGTTTATTATAGTTCACAAGGTATATTTCATGGTATTATTCAAGGTATTTTTAGGGGTAATATTTAGTCTAATGGTCAGGGTATTGTTCACGGTAATGAAAAGAGTCCTGTTTAGGGCATTGTTCAGGGTATTGTTAAAGGTATTGTTAAGGGTAGTTATCAGCTTATAATTCAGGGTATTGTTCAGGGTAATGATGATAGTATTTTTCAGGGTAATGTTTAAGGTATAGTTCATAGTAATTTACAGGGTAATTATGAGGGTAATGGTAAACATATTGTTCAGGGTAATTTGCAGGGTAATGCTCATTGTAAGATATATTAATCAAGGTAATGTTCAGGGTAATAGATAAGGTAATGATCAGGGTATTCTTTAGGGTAATTATAAGTGTTATAATCCGAGTATTATTCAGGAAAATATTCACGGTATTTTTCAGGGTAATGTTCAGGATATTGTTTAGGTTTATGTTCGGGGTATTTTTCAGTTTAATTATAACGGTATTATTAAGGGTAATGTAAGAAATATTGCTCAGGGTATGGTTCAGAGTAATGCTTATTGTCATATATACATTGTATATTGTAATTTTTAGGGTAATGTACAGTGTAATTATAAGTGTAATATTTAGGGTATTTTTTATTGTTTTATTCCGGGTAATGTTTAGGGAACTTTTCCGAGTAATTTACAGGGTTATTGTAAGATTAATGGTCTATGTATTTTTAATGGTAATGTTCAAGGTAATGATTATTGTCATATATATATTGTACAAGGTAATGTTCAGGATATAGTACGGGGTAATTATAAGTGTAATATTTAGGGTATTTTTTATTGTTTTATTCCGGGTAATGTTTAGGGAACTTTTCCGAGTAATTTACAGGGTTATTGAAAGAGTAATGGTCTATGTATTTTTCATGGTAATGTTGAAGGTAATGATTATTGTCATATATATATTGTACAAGGTAATGTTCAGGATATGGTACGGGGTAATTATAAGAGCAATGCTTAGGGTATTTTTCATAGTATTGTTCAGGGTAATGTGTAGGGTATTGTTCAGGGTAAAGTTTAGGGTAATCTTCAGGGTAATGTTCCGGGTATTTGTAGGTTTAATGGTCAGGAAATTGTTCAGGGTAATTTTCAGGATAATGCTCTTTGTCATATATTTTTCATGGTAATCTTTATGGTAGTTCACAAGGTATATCTTAGGGTATTATTCAAGGTATTTTTATATATATATTACTATATTAAAAATCCTCCAAAAATTAATATTTTTAAATTAAAGTGAATTTTGTGTATTATATAAATTAATTATTAGAAAATATTTTAATTTTTTATAAACATATTTAATAATTAAAACTTTTTTTTTAACTCTATTAATTTGAATAATTATAATTTCAATCCTAATTTATTTCATTATCAGTTTATACATCAATTATCATCATAATAATTTAATTTTATATATACACAATATTTTCATCTTTATTTTAACAAACAATACAGCTTAATCATTTATGCATTTTTAATGTTTTTGATAATCATTAGAGGTTTAATAATCTTATTTCTTAGATTTATCAGTTTAATTTTAAATGAAATTAAAATTTTTATATTAGACAAAATTTCCTTCTCTTACTTATAATTTCAATAACATATCTATTTAAATAACATATAAAATAAATTATTTTAATTCAATTAAATTACATTTAATAACAACAATAATTATAGTTATATATTAAATATTAATAAACTATTAGATTACACACACACCCCCAACTTTTATTCACAATAATATTAATTTTATTACTATTATTGATATTAATTTTAATTACAAAAATTTGTTTAATTATTAAAAAGTCCCTCGCAAATCAATTAAATAATTTAAAAGAAAAACAATAAATGAATAGATTTATTGATATAAACAATATAATTTTTAAATTTACTTATAAATTTTTCATTCAATTACCAATTCCTATTATATTAATATATGATGAAATATTGGGATTTTACTAGGCTTACGTTTATTTGATCAATAATTTATAGGGGTATTTTTGTCTATACATTATACACCATCTATTAATGAAGCATTCAATAACATTATAAATATTATACAAGACATAAATAATAAACGAATTATACGAATTTTACATATAAATGGAGCATCAATATTTTTCATCTGTCTTTATCTTCAAATTGAACGAAATATCTATTATGTATCCTTCAATTTAATTGAAACATGATTAATTGGAGTAACAATTTATTTACTAAAAATAATAACAGCATTTCTAGGATATGTTTTACCTTAAGGTCAATTATCATTTTGAGGAGCAACTGTTATTACAAATTTAATATCAGCAATTCCTTACATTGAAGCAAATTTAGTTAAATGAATCTGGGAGGGGGGTGTTTTTTAGTTAAATTACATATATTAAATCGATTTTTTTCATTACATTTTATTATACCCTTTGTAATTTTATTATTAGTTATTATTCATCTAATATATCTTCATAAATCAGGATCAAACAATCCCCTAGGATTAAATAGTAATTTAAAGAAATTTATATATCCTAAATTATTTTTAATTAAAGATTCAATCACATTGATATATTATTTTAATAATTTCAATTATTATTTTAACGCTTCAAAATCCTTATATACTAGGAGACTCAGATAATTTTATTAAAAAATCCTATCGTTTTGAAATTCTTGTTTTTTTTGGTATCGAAGTGTACAAGAAAAACATTTTTTAATTAATTATACATTAATTTGTTAATAATTTTGTCTTTCTAAGTTGAGTTCTCGAAAAAAGGTTAGTTGTTTCGGAGAAACACACAGCCTTCCGTAGTCTCATGTGAATTAAAATAATTAAACAAATTATTGTTTTTAGGCTTCATTCTAATGAACTAATTTATAATATGCTTATTAAAAAAAAAAAAAATAGCAGAATTGTGAAATAAGGTTTTCAAGATCGAATTTTTCCTTCGATAAATTGTTTAAAAAAATTAATTTATAAAAAATTTAATGTTTCAAAGGTTACGCATTTAGCTATGTGTTTCGAAAATAATGGGTTCAATTAGCCAAATCAGTTGAATAGTTTTAAAAATTTCTCCCCCCGAAATTCCGAAAACGTGGTTTCGAGAAGAGCGTTTTCAAAGTTTTTCAAACACTTTCATATACATTACGGTGCGCTATCTTCTTTTGGCTATAACTTTAAAAAATATTTAAAATTTTTGTCTGGAACTTTGAGATAATATTTTTAAGATGTTTTTCTTGCGAAAATTGTAAAAAAAAAAATCAATTTTTTCAACCCGTCACAGTGGGCTACTACCTTAGATGTTTTAAAAATTTATACTAGTTTTGTTTACAATGTCTTTTCTTTAAAATAGGAAGATTCTATTCATGTGATTTTTATAAGCGTTCAGAAATCAATGCGAAAGGGTAAATCGGCGTAAATAAAGGGATGGGTGTATACCAGTCAAAAATATTGCTTCTAGTGAAGCGAATATTTATTATTAATTTATTTTTATAATGTAAATAAGTTTAATATTAGGTATTTTTTCTTTACAAATTTTGAATAAACATTTATTTTTGTACAAGGAATTTTATCAATATCCAAACATTTTCGCTGATTTAGTAGAAATCGAAATATATTCATTGTCGATAGTACCAGTATTTAGGTGTGGAAAGATAAAGAGTACATTGTTTGTAAAAAAGAATTTGCAGCAATACGTGTGCGTCATTCATTATTTTCTTACAGTAATATTATTATATTACACTGCCGTTGCACTATTAAATTAATTACATACGTTAGATTATTTAATTATTTAGTTGTATCGTATATTTGTTCAATTTTATCCAATTTAAAAAACATAAAAATGGTTTATTTTCTCGTTTTCCTTTAATATTTTTTGTTCAAATGGAGAAAACGGGAAAAATGTATATTACATTTCAACAATTAATTAATAGAAGTCCTGTAATTAATATAATAAAACAATTCGAATGTGTGTGTGATCATCCTTTTTCTGCATTTGAAATAACAAGAAAACGATCTTTTTTTGTATTTTGCCAAATCGAAAAAACAAGATAAATGTATGAGTCATACTAGGTCGAAAAACTTGATTTTATGTTTTATTTTATAATATATTTATAAATATACTAGAATTTTTTTAATTAGTTCATTGTCTTAATTAATAAATAGGACGTCTGTTTTATATTATTTAGAAAAACTAAATATATGTTAAATATATTAAAATCTATATTATTTATTTTCAAGTAGAAGATTACTACTTCCTCATCCTCGATAAACGATTGTTTCTGTTTTCTTTTTATGTTCATTTTGAGTTTAAAAAGAAAAATATTTTTCCAAATGAAGAAAAATGATACGAATGTTTGTTTCAATTCAATATTTATTTTTGATGTAAGAGCGTTTTCTCTGCATAGGATAAATTATAGGTAGTTATATCTTGCTTTCCTTGTAATTCTTAAAGTGTTGATGAGTTACATGAAGTAGGAGGGAGGAGAACGATAAAAGAAAGTTAGTTCATATGGCTAACAGAAGTACTAGCCAAAATCGAATTAGATGTGGGGGGGGGGGGCAACTGCTCGTAGGAACGCAGTAGCGTAAATAAGTGCTTTTAAGGTTAATTTTTTTTTATATCTTTTTCTTTCGTTAGGAAAGTTTTATATAAGGTTGCTTTTATAGGCGGAGTTTTCTTCTCTTCTTTCTCTTCTTTTTTTTTTTACCTTATCTTCTTCGTTAAAATTCAATAAAGGTGCGTTCGCCTTTCTGTGCTTTCTCTTTGATAATATTATTACTCGAACGACGTCGAACCTTATAGTCAAGACAGGGTTCGCAAAGGTAGACGGCAAACGACACATTTTTATATAGATGTCGATCGCAAAGAAGAAAGAAATAGATACATCTTCGAGAAGGGGATCATTTCTCAGGGAAAACACTATGGCAATTAAATGGAAGTAAGATTTTCATTTTTGTTTTTAATCAATTTGCTGTAGCGAACTTTTAGAAAAGTATGTAATACAGGTTATTAATTGCTGTTATTTTATTTAAGTTTTAATCAAATGATTTTTTTAATTTTTTTTTTTTATTTAATTATTAATTTTACCAACGTTTATTTTTTTATCTAATCGATTGTCTAACAATGCGGAGAAATGAAATGATAATAAATGTTTATAGAGAGAACTAATCCCTCAAACCGGTTAAAGGGGAAGAGTAATAAAAACCTATTTAATCTAAATACATCCTATTCAATTCAAAGTCCACTGACAGACGTTTATGCTAATTCGAGTTATTGATCATCGAATGAATTTGTAATGGAAAAATCATTTACTGATATAAAAGTAGGTAAATTTTGGAAATCATTTTTGCATGTTTATTTTGTAATAGTTTACTTTATAATTATTATGTAAAAATATAATACTTACTTAAACTCAAAGATAAGAAATTTGATTTCATGTTTTAGATTATTAAAATAAAATATTTCATTTGCTGAAATTTCATTTGTTACTTGAATTTTTTTATTTCAATTAAAGAATTTAGAATTTAGTATTTAAAATAGTAGTTGAATATTATTATATTTCCATAATATACCTCGCTCTGGAATATTTATTGTACTCGAAAATTTAATTTATATTTATTTTATTTGCTAAAGCATTTGCTTCTTTTCATTTGGAATTATTTGGAAAATTACAAAATTTGAACTTTATATTTTTATATTTTATATGTTTATAATTTTTAATATTATTTTATAAATAAAATGAAGAAAAAAAACAATTTTTTTAATAGTTAAAGTTGATATTTATCTTTAAAGAGGTTAATACACAATATATACAGAAATTTACAAATATTTTGGATTTTTCAACAAGTATATTTTCGTTATTTGGTAGAAATGGTAAAAATCTTGAAATTTCAAAGATTTATTCGGTCAAGATTACGTAATATTTCGTAATTTTGAAAGTAAATTTCAGCACCACTTCTAGCGATGAATAGTTGGAGTGTTGGAGTAAGTGAAGTCATGCGGA
This sequence comes from Polistes fuscatus, assembly GCF_010416935.1. Lineage (NCBI taxonomy): Eukaryota > Metazoa > Arthropoda > Insecta > Hymenoptera > Vespidae > Polistes > Polistes fuscatus. Next base: position 19,309 of record NW_025113075.1, read on the forward strand.
CAGAATTCTTGAATGAGATTCTTGAGACAAGATTCTTGAAACAAAATTTAGTCCGGATACTTCTCAATGAGATTTCTTATTTTATGTTTTATTAAGTCATTCCGAAGAAAATCTCCGAATATAACTGTGAAAACCTGTATTGAAAACCTAGAATCTGACGGTTCATTATACTTAGAACTAATACAACAATATCGCAATGTTAATGAAGGTTCTTCTGGTTGAATTTAATGTTTATCAATTTATAGTAACCTTTTTTGTGGATATATATCGAGAAAAAACGTTTTATAAAAAGAAACACATTGTAACTACAATTTCTTTATATTCTTCATTTTATACTAATAGTTTTTTTAAGTTTAATTAAATTTTTCATCATTTTTAAATTCGATATACACGTTTTGTTTTGTAATCTTTAATAGGTAATCAATAAGATTTTTATGTTGCAATAATCGATTTTAACTTAAGAGATATAGACGTGAATTAAATATTTTTGAAAATATTTAATTTATTTCAATTTCTATTTAAAGGTTCATATTTCTTGAATTCAGGTTGCATATGTTTCTTTAGAATTACGAAAAAAAATATACGGGCTTTAGAAGTTTATTGATTATACCAGACAGATTTGTATTTTGGAAAGGTCAGATTCTATCGATTAAATTATTGGTGTGCTTAACTGTTTTTAATCAAAAACCGAGAATTAGTAGAAAATAATAATAGGGAAAAAGAAAGTGAATAAAACGAGTTAAAGTTTAGTAAAAATCACGATCCTGAATTCTGTTTGCGATGCGCTTTGTTCTTTTCTTGACAATGATAACTGTTTTTCCTTTAAATTGCACTCCAGTGCGCAAAAACATTTATTGCTATAGTTGCAACTCCTTTTTTTTAAATAAGAAAAAGCCAGACGAGTAAACGAAAGAGTAGTAAAAAAAGAAGTATAAAAGAAAAAGCATCCTCTGTATTTTCTGAGGCTAATGTTAAGAGAAATTCCAGATTCCCACGTGTACAGAAATTATTACGGAAAACAGGAGCGTACTTACTTTCTTTTGTTCTTCCTTCTTTTTTTTTTGTCCTTTTTTCTTTCTTTATATCTGTATTCATATTGTTTTCACTTTTTTTTTTATCTTTCTCCCTTTCACATGATTTTCTTCTTTCTCTTTTCTTCATTTTCTCTTCTTTTCTTCTTCTTTTCTTTTGCATATTATATACTCGTAACATTCTTATCATCTAACTCTTACGAATTTAAAGTTTACTTAGAAACTGGATTTTTTTTTGTCTTTCATTATATATACGAAGATAAGAGTCAATTAAATTCCGAAATGTAATTATATTTTTGCGTGTTAGTACAGAAATGTTAGATTTTCGCGTATTAGGAGTTTTAGTGGTATTTTTGTATCAAAGAATAAAGAAGAAAAAAATATTTTCTAAGAAATTATTTCATTTACGATTATAAAATTGATTTATATGAAATATTTTATGTTATATAAGTCTACGCTTTATATTGTCGTTAACTAAAATTAATTTTTTCGTCGTATCATTTGTCAAATTATTGGAAACGTTAATATTGTTTATTAGTTCTTTTTTATCATATCTACACAACTATTTCCATAAATTAGACTCAGTTGATAATTGAACCTATCATTGTACATCGTGACAAATTTTTTACTTCTATATTTATTTATATTTCATTTTTTTTAGTTACGTATTATACATTTTCAGTCGTCAGAAATTCTATTAATTAAAAAAAAATAGAAAATGAAATATGTCACTTCAACGATAATTTAAAAAGTAATATAAACGTTCAAATATATGTCAGCATCCCTGAATAAGATAAATAATAAAATAAAGCAAAATAAAATTCTACAATAGTAAAACAATATATTTATAATTATAATTAAAATTGTCGTAAAGTCAATAACAAAAACATAATAATTATGGCAGAATTTTAATTCAAAGTTTAAGATTAATCATCTTATTAACTTCTTTATTTAAATTTCTTAAAGTTCAAAAGTTTAACTAAAAACGTTTAAAAATTCTATCTTACGAAAAATTCGTTTATTCTTAGAATTAAAATCATAATCAATACTTCGCTTGATAATGCGAATAGGTGAGTGTACCGCCGTCGAGGACAAATTGGTAGTACACGTGCAAGAAACAGGGAGGGGGTTTCCCGATATGTTTGTTTAGTGGAAAATGTATTACAAAAGAAAAAACAATGTTTTGAAATTATACGCGTGGCGGGACGTCACATCTTATTTTCTTTCCAAGCAGAGTTTGGATATAGAAATAAAAAATGATCGAATAAAACTGTGCCGCTATATGCTCGAATCTATCTTGTATTAACGATTTTTTCCATTTTTTAACGCAGGAAACGTGCATTGTCATATTTATTTAATTTCGCAACCAACAATGGCTTTCACAGAAATAAAAAGCAAGTTGGGTGTATATGGCTTCCTCAACAAAAGCCAAGTATAAAAAACCTCGGTAGTACTTAACTTTTTATTTTCAAGCTCGTATTGCATTAACTGACCATCCATTACATATTATTATTATATGTTTATTTCTAATAAGCAGCTTTTTTGCCATTTCACGATAATATATAATATCATTTTTATAAAGTAAATTTCGTGTTCCGTTCGAATAGAACGTTGTTGTAATACACGGTATATAAATTTCGTAACAATTAATAATAAAATATTTCCAATTGTTTGAGTAAATGTGTAGGATATTTTCTAAATAATTTTAATTATTGGAAAAACTCGAATTATAAATTATAAACAGCAATAAACGTCATTTTTTCGCTAGTGTCCCTATTGATTCAATTTTTTTCGTTACTTAATAACTTTATCAAAAGTTGTCCTTATTAGTCGAAAGAACTTATACATTTGTTTTTTCTTTCTTTTTACTATTTATTTGATTTTGAGTATTTCAAACATTATTGGAAAATATTCTCAATAAGGAATGGAATATCTCTCACGAGGATATTATAAATACTTTTGAGAATAGAATTGCAAGTCTGTGATATCTCTTTGGGTGTGTAAGGATAACTGCAAAAATACGAGATCCAGGCGTATTTTACGTAACGATTCTCCTGAGAATTTCTTGATAATTCCGAAACAAATTCCTTTTCATCGCATAAAAAATAAATGGATGTATGTCAAGTACGAGCATTAATATAATTAGTTAGCTATGTAAGATAACAACACGCCATGATAACATGAAGAAATTTTAACATATATTACAAGAAAACCTCGGATAAAACCGTTATATGATTACTAAAAAGTACTATGTTATATATTAATACGAATAAGTAATACAAAAAGGCAGTTGGTTTTCTAAAATTAAATAACAATTTTATTTTATTTTTATAATTAAAAGAAACATCTCTATATTAAAGCAATTTTTGTAAGCTAATTAGTCAGTTTATGAACGATTAAGTATTTTTCACTACTATAGCACAAATCTAAGAAGAAAAATGTTTATGCTTATATATACATATATAATAGAACTTGATTAACAAGTATGCGTTTATTCGACGTCTTTTTAATCAAGATCATGGTTATCTTTTGTCTTATCCCCGTTAATTTCTCTATTGGATATATTTGCATAAATACAACTTTATAAAAAAAAACTGATTTCCCTAAATTTAAGATATCTCTGATAATAAATACATGTGTTTTATGTATTTCAACAAACTCAACAACTGTACTTCTATCTTTAAATTATACTAATTATAAGAGAATTCCGTAGTTATTTGTTGGAAGTTGTAACAAAACAAGATTGGGAATAAAAAACAGTTATATTAAATTATAAATAAGATTAGTATAAATAAAATGTTTGCGTAAAAATGCATTTTTAAGTGGTAATTTAATAAAACAATAAAAATGCAAACAGATAACAATATTCTGATAAAAATAAGAAAATATAAATATCATTTTGTAATAGATACATATGCATAATATAGATATTATTTATAAATCTATACATATGGTAAAAGCGGTAGTGAATAATAAATGAAAGGTGGTTTTATTTAGATTACACGGTTATAATGTTAGACACTATTAGCTAGCGTTGATTCAAATGGTACTGATCTGAGCTGAACTGAACGATTACGGGTTTCTTCTTTTTTATATTTTTCTTTTATCTTTCTCGAAACTTTTTGACCATTTCCGAATATTAAACATCTAGATTATTTCTTTACTTTCGATAGGGAATATTCGAGAGATTCGGTGCGACAAAATATCAGACGACCGCTTTTTCAAGCGGTATCACGTACCTAAACAAACAAATGCATTTCCGAGAGACGGTCTTTTTCATTCTATGTAATATTATATGCATATAAAACATATGGGAATACAATATATATTTTTTTTTTATTTTATTCGTTTTCTGTTTTACAGTTTTTATGTACACAAGTCAGTCGGATATGTAAACGTCTTATGCAGGTTCGTGCACGTTGGCGCCTGTACTAGTGTGAGTGCGTGCGGATGTTTATTTAGGATATCGGTATTCTTAAGATTAAGTGTGGGGAACAGAGGCTGTATGCGTCACCCGTGAGGGAGGCCGATGCTTCGTCGTTCGATGAAAAGGTATAAAAGGGCAGTCGGGAAATACGGCCGAGGGAGTTATAGAGGAGTTATAGAGGAGAAAGTGAAGGAGTTTAGTTCAGTTTTGTCGGTTCTTATGTTAGTTATGATGACCCTTCTTATGAGTCTTATGTATCTTACGGTAACGGGTTATTACAATTATTAAGAATTGTCCACTATTGAAAGTAACGGTCTTATGAAATCTTATGTGCTGTAAAGTTTACACTTTCATGATTTTAATGTCGTCGGCTTCTTCTTATCGTTATTGAAAATAATGCGCTTCCTCTTCCAATAAAATGATAGATAACCTAAGCGAAGAGAATAAGCTTTTTAATGCTTTGAATAAATATTTTTCAAGGAATTATAATATTTGTATCTCTTAGAAGCAAGATTATTATTTTTACCTTTTTACAGATTCATGTCTTGCTTATTAGTTGTAACAACAGTTGGATTCTATTAGCTTAATAATTCAAATTGGAACTCTACGAAGAATACATTAGTTAAGAGAAATCTTTATATCGGTAATCATTCTTCTTCTTCTTAATTCTTTAGTTTAGGCAAATTGCCTGTTTCGTAACGACGTTTTTCTGCCTATTGCACTGTTAAATTGTTGCACCATCGTTTTCGTGTTCGCCCCGTTCTTCTGCGGCTAACCGGTGACTTATCCCGTGCAATTCTGACAATTCTTCCGTTGTCCATTCTGTTAATGTGTTCGTTCCATTCTTTTTTTTTTTAGTATCCATTCGTTAATGTTCTCTACTTTGCATGTTCTTCTTATATCTTCACTTCTCTCTCGGTCCAGTAGTGTTTTTCCAACTATTCTGCGAACAACTCTCATTTCGGTTGTCTCTAGTAACTGTTTCGTTTTCGCTGTGTCTGGTCGAGTTTCTGCGGTATATGTCATAATAGGTCTCACCGTTCCCTTATAGATTCTTGCTTTGGTCTCTATATCCATGCTTTTGTTTCGCCATATTGTGTCATTCAAACAACCCGCTATTCTGGATGCCTTCATTGTCTGTTTTCTTACCTCTACTTCAACATCACCATACCCTGAGATTTCTATTCCTAGGTACTTAAATCTCATTTCCTGCTGAATAACCTTCCCTTCAATTTCCAGTTTGCATCTTAACGGTGTCTTTGATGTTGTCATGCATTTAGTTTTCTGGGCCGATATTTTCATATTGAATGATTTGGCTATGCAGTTAAATCGGTGTAGTAGACGTTGTAGATCATCCTCATTTTCGGCCACTAATACAACGTCATCAGCATAGCATAAGATAGTTATTTCTTCGTTGCCCATTTTATATCCTTTTAGCAGTCTTACGTTTCTTATTATTTCGTCCATAATGATGTTAAAAAGCAGAGGACTTAAGAAATCCCCTTGTAGGATACAACGACCTGTATCAATCGGTTCAGTCAAGGCACCATTTATCTTTGCTTGGATCTTATTGTTTCTATAGATGTCCTCTATGGTCTTGATAAGATTATTCGGAATTTGTCGGTTGATAATATTATTCGGAATTTGTCGTTAATTATATCGGTAATCATTGGGAAATTAAATTTACATGCATGGATCCGATGCTGGAATGAAGTCTTTTCCTTGGATGTGCTACGGTCTTTGAATAGAATTCAAAATGTAGAGCTGCATACTTAGATAAAACTATTTAAGAAAGTAGTTTATATATGAAATATACAAAATATAAAAAGAGAAGAAGAGTATGTGATAAATGGAAATAAAAACAATACAATACATATATTAAAATATTTACTGGTATACCCAATGGAAAAAGACCATTAGGTAGACAAAGGCGTAAATGGGAGGACAATACTAGAAGGGATATTAGGGAAATGGGATATAAGGATCGTGATTTAAGGGATCGCGCACAGGGACGAAAACACTGGCGGGACTTAGTATATGCGGCAACGAGCTTTCGAGTTCCCAACGCCACTTAATAATAATACTACATACATTTTAATTGGTAAAGTATTTTAACTAAAAAGAATATTGCTATTTTACTTACTATTGCATGTTACAATATCAAGATAAATAGAATGATTGTAATTAATCTTTATTCTTAGATTAAAATCAGCAAATTGTTCAAATTGAACGCGTTACTGATGTCCAGCGAAACCAGGACATCAGCACGACGCCTCTCTGCGCACTCTAGTATATAGTTCTTCACTATCACATAAGCGCTTACCGTCGAACGACAAACACGGATTCGAATGTCTTGACCAAAGTCCTCTAGGCCTCCCGCAGAGCCTCAAGTTATAGGTTGATCCTTGGTTGTTTCCCATTAAACCTAGCTCTAAGATAGAGCCTTCAAGCCGCGGTAGCAATAGCCTTCAACATCGCGACATCGCGTGACCACCAATCTACCCTGAAATTCCTGTCCTGGGAGTGTTTACCGCAATTAATCTTTTGATAAAATACTTAAAACTTTTTAGGCGTTTTGTTCGCGATTTTGTAACTGTCTTCTAAATATCTAACAGGATTCACCACCGCTTTTGTCAAGACCCGCACAATTTCAGCAAGCTGCATCAGGTCCTACTCTTCGTCACACGTAGCTAGCGCTAGTCGATGCTCAATGCACGACCTTGCCTTGCTTGCTGAAATCTTCCTTGCCGTGAAAGTTGTAGAAGTAGTGGTATTGGGGGGAGGAGGGTTTCTCGCTATCTTTCATATCTCCTTTCTGAAAAGCGCAATCTCTTTTAAAAGGCTTTTATTCTCCCCTGCGATGCTTCTATTTTCGGCCTGATGCTGGGCTATAGCCTCCGCACTCTTAGCGTCCCCGAAACCTCTAGCCCCTAGGTGCTCGTACAGGACTTTCATCACCTCGAAAACCTCGAGGTGATAACGCTTCATACGTCCTGAGATGTCCCTTTGGAGGTTAGCCGATCGCCCTCTTTCGGACTCGGCAACCAGCGTATATTCCCTGGCCCGTTCGAGTAGACTGCTTGTTTCCATGCCCATGCAGGAGTCTTCTCAGAGCCTTGTTTCTCCGGGCTCGTTAAGTCCACAACCCCTCCCTCTGAGGAATAGGTTAAGGGCCTCGCCCACTTAAATAACCTCCCCAAAATTGGTGAAGCCGAGCCGCAGAGCTTGACTCTCTCTGCGGCCCTAGCAACCCTTTGCCACTTCTTCAGGTGACGTTCTTCTCTTCCTGTCGCATTTGTTACATCGCAGGCCAGGTCGCCTACCTACGATCTATTGCCTGTAGCATTTACCAGAGCCGAGGCAAGGTCACTTACCCCAAGCTCATGACAGTTTCTTGCTGTCGACGATTGCACCTACCACCAATTAAAACCGTCGTGGCGTGGCTTTCCCTCTCGCTCCCACTCTAATCTGGAATGCATTTTTTAAATAATAAGAAAATGCTATTCTCTAAATGTTATTTTTCTTGGCACTTTCTATAGTGAATGTTATAACCTCAAAACCGTCACAATTGTCTGCAATTATTTCTTTTATAATAATAATAGTAAATAATAAAATATCCAGACGACAGCCTTGGTAAAATGCTCATAACGTTGGTCTAAATCTTGTACCTATGTTACCTAAGAGACTATACATGGACTGTCACCAAACTTAATTAGTTTCCCTCTAATGTATACCAGGTATGAGAGATTGACTCAATGAAATTTGGATTTTTGTAAATTACATGCAATTTGCTGACCACTCGCTCTCAACTATTACAATTTTATGTAACATTAATTTTCTAACGAATTTCTATTGAATCATAATCAGACAAGATAGTGTAATAAAAGAAGTAATAGAAATTGTTTGGGAATAAGCGTTCCCAATGGACGGCGAATCCCGACAGTTGTCGCGCGATGAAGACACGCCTCGTTCCCCAGCGACTATTGAAGACTCCCCCTAGCGCCGGCTTCTCCGGCAGCCATTGCAATCGAAGTATTTTCACGCGTACAACGTGCACACCTGAAAGAAATCTCAGTTTGCTCAGTGTCGATCTTATACCATTTGTTTGACCACTTAAATGATTAATACAGTCTCTCAAAGCCTTACTCAGGAGATTAATACAATCCAGAACTTCTCTTAAGCTTTCTCACTTACGGTAACACGTGACAACCACCTGTTTGTAACGGAAATATTTAAAATTAAACCTGCCTATTGTAAAGTGCTCGGCGTCCATCTCACTTTTCTTTTTATTTATACAACAGAAATATATAACATATATAAATCCTACGAGAGAAACACGTGCGATCAAAAAATTTGTCTAACACTGTTTGCAGAATATAAGACTTAAACAATTTGAAATTAGCGCCGTTAGTTCGGTTAAATTAATGTACGAATGAGTGAGATAGGAAAGAATAGATAAATCAATCAACACAATTTTACGCGATATAAAACACTTGCCTAGGCATAAAAACTCTCACGGAGTTGAGAGAAAAGCCAGGGCAAGCAAAGGCTTTATTCAAACAAATAGTGCAATGTAAATAGTACCCTGTAGACAAGTTAAAGAAAGAATACAAGCACTAGTTTGGTTGCGAAGGACCTCTTTTTTTCTTTACGCTAGAGATCTCTCTTACCTTTGTTTCCACCGCAACTATTCATGATACCCCACTATCTACTTAGACACGTTATCAGTCTTACAAAGGCGCGTTATCCTCGTCGCCAACAACCTCAACTTAGGTGTAGCCCGTACCGATGCAACTCTATCCTACACTGGTAGACCGGACAGCACTGTAAAGAGAAACCGCTACTAGCCGTAAAAAGTATTGTTTTGTCCGTGCATAACCCCTTGAATCTTAGTAAATAGCACTGTTGTGTCCTTGCACAAGCCCTTCAAACTTAGTAAAGAGTGCGGTTTTTTCCATGCAAAACCCCTTCAAACTTAGTAAATAGCGCAGTTGTGACCATGCACTACCCTTTCAAACTTACACGTCGGTAGCTCGGAAGCACACCACAAAGAACAACACAGCTCTCACTTAAAAAAGGCCAATATAGCGTCACTTTCCTTTTCCAGAAACGAAAACTTACTCTCGCTATCCAGATCTTGTTTGCCGGGTGCGCCCTCGAGACCAAGGCTCCACGCACAAATCTCCCCTCCAACATACCGCAAGACACACTCGCATGTATCTGTCATGCTAAGGCGGTCCTACATGTATCTCATAACTCAACTAAGGCAGTCGTGACCGATCCTATTTAGGGTGTAATTCTAACAAATCTAATATCTCAACGCCGTAGGCATCTAACCTATTCGGCGCGCAATACAAATCGGTCAAATGCCCTAATTTCATTGAACAAGCACAATAATTTAATATTTCAATAAGATAAGAAAAAATTGTATTTCATCTTGAATAATTAAAACTTATCGAAACGCTTATATAATAATGCAAAATAAAGTCATTTTAATCTGACTTGTAATCGAAAAACTTCTTGCCTTTCATTTATGTATCTCTTTTATCTAGTAATTATTTATTAACATAAACAAAGTCAAATAGTGGGAAGGGATAAAAACAAGATTTCTTTAAAAAGAAACTATGTTAATAATATCGATTAACTTCTTCTAATTTAAAAAACTATATAGATTGCGACTATGCAAAATAATAATATTACGCACGGAATAAATGAATAGATAACATACAGGTTTTTGTCTAATTTTGTCTACACGTGTTGAAAGTATCCTTGACAACTGGATGAAGTAATATCTCGATCTTGCTTAAATAGGTTCACCGTCTGATGATTCTTTCCTAGTTTCTGTTAAATCACGAAAGATACAAGAAGTCGCTGCGAAGTGGTAACTTAATATCACTTCCTGGCTTACAAGATAGGACCCAGCCATATTTTAAAACTATTTTAGCTTGTTTTATAGTTTTTTATTTGTTTATAATAACATGGTGTATATAAATAAAGTTAGTACTTCAACAGCAAAAATAATAATGTAATTCTATGGTCTTAAATATATAATAAATGAATTTCGTGAGTATAACATGGCAAAAAATTTTTCAGGACCTAAAGCTTACCTTTTGATTGGAAACCTGAATATTTTCCTTGGTGATTTAAAAGGTACATTTTTATTTCACTTTTATAATGTCTATATTTATGCAATCTCTATTGAAAGAATTTGTCTTACATTTAGATATAACTCATAACATAATAAAATTATTCGCAAACTATTTTTCGCCGTGGCTATTGTGGCTTGGCCCTAAATTAGTCCTAATCTTCGATGATCCTGAAAGTATTGAGGTATGATTTATCAAATTTACTGCACTTTATAAACGATTTGCCCGTATAAAATTTTCTTTTAATTCCCCTTTTTTTATATAAATTTTTTGTTTCTTTTCTATTTTTTATCAAAAATTTATTTAAAATTACATAAAATTTCTTTTTATCCATTAAAAGTAAAAAACATTTTGTATTATTTTTTAGGGAAGCGATAGTGAAGATAATACACTTTCATTTTTATTTTTAACGTTAGCAACGTTTTCAGATATTCAAGTACGCACAGATTGCACTTAAGCAGTATCTTATTTTTCATTATCTTTTAAAAATCAATTATATTTTCATACAAAACTTGTATCATGTATTCAGCTTTTTCGATTGCAGAATCTAGTATACGAAGAGTTGTACGATTTGTACATCTCAAGCGTTCCGAAAGATGTTCCTATTACAATGGAAGATATTAAGAAAATGAAATATTTGGATCGAGTCATCAAGGAAACATTACGTCTTTTTCCTCCAGCTCCATTTATTGCACGCAAACTATATAGGTATACAAAAGGTATATTTACATATAAGAAAATATTTTTGGTATATTTTTTTTTCTATTGACATTACTGTCTTATGTTAGAATAATATGTATTTATTTATTTCATTAAATGAACGACAATGTGATAATACCAAAAAATTGTCATGTAGTTGTTGCAATATTTTCGCTTCATCGAAAAGATAAATATTGGAATGATCCTTCAAGATTTAACCCTGATCGGTTCTTGCTGGGAAATTATAACCCGAAATGTTTCATCCCGTTCAGCTTGGGATAAAGAGGATGCATAGGTAAAAGCGCATCTTTATGCATTCTTGAAATAGTATTCTAAAAAATTTATCAGCAAAGTACATGTTTATTTATTATTACTTTTTTAGGTCAAATATTTGACATGGCCCAAATGAAAGCAATCGATGCTAGTTTATTGAGAAAATTTACTGTTCGAATAAACGATCCCGTATCAGTTGAAAATGTTAACATAAAATTCAGAATAACTTCGCAACCAACTGAAACTAAATTCTTGAGATTTAACAAGCGATAATATTTATCATTTTTGTCGATACTATTTTTCCAATAAAATAATAGTAATAATTAACTGTACAAATAAAAAATACTTTTTAAAAACTATGAGTTTCCAGTTTTCATTAAGGATATCGGTATTCGTATTCTTAGCAATAAAGTATACAATATCACAAATAGACTGAAAAAAAACACATTAAATTAATAATTAAGTATTTTACAAAATAACTCAAAAGATACTTAAGTTGCTTTTATCGATAATTTGGGTATAATGAGGATATTTGATTTTATTCATAGAAGTAAAATTTTTTATCATATGGTAATTTTTAAAAAAATTTAATATAAAGTTATTAGTTTTGAGTTAGTCTTTTCTCTGCATCTTCGAGTTTGATTCTCACTGTCCGAACGGTGTCAAAAAATACGCTGCTCGATTCGATCCATTCCTTTCGTTACGGCTTTACGTAACCGCTTTCCTACTTCGAAGTAACGATAATAAATCCAAAAAAAATTCATGCGTGCAGTTCACACGCGGTAGAAGTGAATTCTCCATAAAACTAAACTTCTGTCGAAGGACAAATGAGAAATCGATAAGGTAAGAAATACATCTTTGATTCGTTTTTAAAAACTTTCATTATTTTTTCAGAATAAAATTTATATTTTGGAGTAATGAACGTTTTTTTATATAATAGCCTTATCGGGACCATCTTTCGTACTATAGCTGTATGAGATAACTGTGCGAAGTCGCAGTATTTATTCAAGACATTTTATTTAAATAATAATACACACGAGTTCGCAGCAAGTTAAGCCACAATCTAGTGATAATATGGGTAATAAGAATCTGATGCTATTTTTGTATGATTTATTGACTGATTGAGAAAAAAAGTAATTACTTTATACTGAATACAAATTATGTGAAATAATGTGAAAAACGAAGAGAATATATGTAGTGATACGTAGACTCCGATATCGATACCCTTAGCATACTTTCTGTTTCTCCTTGTCTTTTAGAGGAAGCTTAAAAATTAAAAATAGAAGTTCCCTTTTAAGCCAGTCAAAAAGAGCCAAACTTCCAAAATTTTTTATCAGCCTGCGAATTTGATCTAAGGGAAACTTGACGACGCTAATTCGAGTGGTACAATTCTTTTGCAACTTGATGTGTAAGCTTTAAAAAAAAGAGTATAAAAGGGTAAAAATTGGTAAAAAATAGCCTTTTCTTAGAATCTAGGCATTTAATCAAAAAAAGTTTCAAACGAAAGTGGCAGAGAATTAAAAAATATATAAAAATTGTTGTATGGTTTATCTTCGTATTTTCACAAATAAGCGAGAAATATTGAAAAAAAGATGGTTAAAATAATTGTAAGAGTGGGGAAGCAAGTTCCGCCTCTCAGTCGGCTTTTACACGCGAGCGTGCTAGTGTGCGTGCGAGCGTCCGTTTGTACTAATACACAAACGAAGGATCTTCGGTAATCTTCGGGTCTTTCGGCCTTAAATGCAAGTGCTACTGAAAGATGAAACCGATATTTCTCCCTTTCTATATGTTTAGGCGATAGCGAGTATTTTTGTCTTGGCCGTCGAATGTTGAGCGTTCTGTATATGAGTGCGAGTGAGACAATAAACCGATATTTCTCTTTTTATATTTTTTCTTTCGACAGCAAGAATTTTTCGTTTTGGCAATCGAGTGTCGTGCGTTTTGTATATTTATATATATCGGCGTATAAGCGCGGCGTTTTTTTATTTATTGTCAAAAATTATGAAATTTGAATAAAAGAAAAACAATAATTCATTTTAACAGAAACTAATATTATTTAGTTAAGAGTAAAAATAATAATTTAATTTTGTGTCTCGCCATATAATTAACACGTTGACTGCCATGTCACCCGTATTTTGGTGACAGCAAAAGTTCTCATCAGGCCACGTCACTTATATTCGGGTGACAGCAAGAGTTCTCATCGAGCCGTTTCCCCTTTACTTCCGTGACTCCTTTCAAAGGATTTCTGAACATATTTAGATAAATATTTGACAGGAAATAATAATACTGTTGAATTTTTTTAAAAATCGTTTATTCGCTGCAAAGTTGCGGTTGACCAGGGCAGCTTGGACAAAATGTAGTAAGTTTTCTAAGATTTGCTCGTGCCTTTGATGTTTCCAGTTCTTCCCATTTATTTGCGTTACACCGTTTGCATTCGCGTCTAAGGCTTTTTCCCAAATTATTTCTGCGAACGGTGATGCAATGCGTATTTCGTCGAACCGAAGGCACGGTTAAATCTTCAGGATTTGTTGATTTCCATTTACGCATTCGTGAACCTGGAGTCAGCCTCGATTCATTTAGTTTTTGTTGTGCATATATATTAGTTTCTAATACCAGCAAGTTTATGATTTCGTCATCGACGAACAAGCTAAACACCTCATTCGGATTTATATCGTCAGGTAATTGCTTATTCAGACCGCCTGTTTCTTGAAAAGAAAATTATTTTTGTCGACCACTAAATTCACTCCATTCACTCTGTTGAATTGGAACTTCCTCAGTATCATCAACGTTGCTTTCTTCTTCCAAAACAAACTCTCGTAACATCTCGTCAACAGTATCTTCATAAAATTCATTATCACTAAGATTGCATTTATCCGTATCCGTATCAGAATCTGACGATATGATTCGATTTACTTTTCTTCTTTTGGGCAATCTGATTACTTCCTCATCGCTGCTATCCGAATTTAAGCAACCAGCGTGACTAGTCTTCCTTTCACTGCTATATGAATCATTGCACACTAACTTTTTCATCTTTCTCTTCACCATTGAAAAATTATGGACAGAGATTTTAAATTGTACTACTCAGTACACGGCAAAGATTACAACTGCTCGTGCAGAGAAATAACGTGACAAGTGAGGATCGTAGCAGATATCAGCACGCATCTTACAATAGCACGCGTGGCCTGACGGGGATTTTGTTTTAAACAAGCGTGGCAGTCAACGTGTTAATTAGTATTAATTGATATAAATTTAAAAAAAACTGGTGTGTGTACTTATGTACGCACGTCAGAAGTTATACTTCTTTGGCATACCAAAATTAATATAGCATCAACAACCTCAAAAATAACTGCAAAAAAAATAAGTATAATCTTATTTATTTATACATGAAGAAGAAGATAGGTTTAATTAAAATAAATAAGAAATAAAATAAGAAATAAAAAATTAAATAAGAAATAAGAAATAAAAAAATTTATCAAATAATAAACTTTGAGGTATATTTTCTTCGCCAGGTGCAATACGTAAATATTGTTCTTCATCCCACATTAATGTCGGTTTGTACGCCGAAAGACTCTCTTCTACAGGAATGTGTTCGCTGATATCATTTTGTCCAACTTTGTCGTGAATTTGATTATCGTTAAAATATTAATCATTAAATTTAATATCGTACATTCTATACAATGCAGACGGTATTAAAAATTGAATCCAAGCTTTAATTGTACGCTTGTTAACAATGACATGTAAGTAACTAGATCAGTCAATTTTCTTACGTTTACTATGTACATTTATACAATAATGGTTATCGATATTCCTTTGAAGAGATTTGACCATTGTATTAACTGAAACAGGCAGGTTAATTAATTGACCATAACTGGCGTATTTACCATTCACATGGCTCAGACGTCTGATCGGCATAAAAGAAATACAAGGAGAAATTAATCTTTCAAAAACTAAATATAAAGGTGGTAGATGCTAAGGTACATCTGGATATTTGAAGCCGTTATATGTTGATATTAGAGGAATATTCTTCTTGTTTAAAGCTTGTATGCATGTATTACAAAGCTTAGTATTTTCCATAGGTACATTAGGTATAAATTGTATTAGATTATCCTTATGTTCATTAGATGGCTCTTCTAAATCCTTTTTAAACCACAATCTGTCACATACTGAGCATGGATGTTCAAATGAATTGCCCAAGAATTTTATTTTAAATTCCTTATGAGCTCGTTTAAATTAATGATATTTGTTATATGGTAAAGAAGGATCTAAATCCATATCAATTTGCTCGCCAGTGGAATTATTAATTACTAACTGGTCTGAAGAGTTAGAATAAATACAAGGTACATCTGATTGAGGTAATTCCTGATCCATGATTGTGTCTTGGTTTAACGAATTGCGTTCTTCATCCGGTACAATGTCTTGATTAGACAATACATGTATAATCGAAGCATCAGCTAAATATTGATTATTTCGTGCTTGAGATCGTGAACTTTGCTCCTAGTTTGTTAATGTAATGTTTTTTGATTTTATACGATGATGACACGGCATAGAAGAATTTTTCATATGCACATCAGCTTGCACAGTGATATAGTTGTGATAGTAATCTTTTGCAGTAGACAGCGATGCATCTTCAAAAAGTAAAAGTAAAAATTAAAGACTAAATTCCCAAACGTACCAAAAAGAAGTATAAGTTCAAAAATAATAATAAGCAGTACTATTAGTTATTGCTGTGAATTTTAAATTGTATAAATTTGTACCGTGTATCATAGGCTGAGCCAATGGTTCAGAAGTCACTATTAAATTCGAAGTCGATGGGGCACATAAAGTTCCATTCGCAGACAATTTGATTTCTTGAAGAAATAAATGTAAACTAAATGTTAAATAAAATAAATGTAAGTAACTTCAAATAACCTCAAAACATAAAAACCAAACAAAAAAAATAAATAATTAGCAATAATATTAGTTTTTTCTGAAACATTTAAATTATTTAGATTTGTACCGGTAATCAAAGGCTTAGCCGATGGTTCGCAAAGTAAATTAGAAGTTGTCGGAGTACATAAAATTTCATTCGCAGGCAATTCATAACCTTTTTGAATAATTTTTCTTCGCAGCCAAGAACCCTACAACGTTTTGTATTAGCGTGCATTATGTTTTCCTTATTTTCCTCATTATTTTCCTTATTTTCCTTATTTTCCTTATTTTCCTTATTTGTTTTCCTACGAAGACGATAATCTCTACATTTCTCTGCATTAGTTTTAGGCATATTGAAAACTAAAATAGAAATTTAAATGTATACTGATCCTGGTCAATAAAAAGCTGCAAGAGATTATAGTTTAATAATAACTTCAAAAATAAAATAATAAAAATAATTAAAATAAAATAAATAAATTTTTTATAATTAATAATAAATAATATAATTTGAACTATAGATAAATGTGAAAGCTTAATCTTATTTTTTTTATTGTTGCTAAGGAGAATAGTTGAAGATCTACGTACGATCGGCACTATTGTTTTATTAATTTAAATCGCAATGTGTCCAGCAACTTTTTGTACGATTTTCTGGCAAATCTTTAGTGAATCTGGAAACTTAAGCCACATAACATTTACTTCTCCATCTTCATTGAATTCAATATGAAATAACTACAATTTTCCCGAATGCCAATATATACTCTACATTTGTAAATAACATAAAATATAACTTCAATAAAAACTTTAACAAAATAAAGATAATAAATAGAATTTAAATAAAATACAATTATTAAAAAAATTAATAAAATAAAACAACAAATAAGAAAAAAGAAAAACTCTTGGTTAAATCAATGCAAAGTATAATACTATATTAGCTCGTCAGGCAAATAGTCTTGTAGCACAAAAGCTCTAGTTGATAAATTAAATATAATAAGGAATTGCGGTTTTAACAAAAAATTAAACACGTATTTCACCTCTTGCTCGCTTCGCCTGTATACGGATTCAACAAAAAGGTTCACCTCGTTTATGGAAGTATAAGGAATACTTATACTTTTCTTATTTCGCTTCTAGCTTAAATCGCTTTGTTCGTCACTTTCTTTGTGAATTCTTTGCTGCTTATCTAAGACGTGTCGTCGTAGACGTCCAGTGGAAGAATGGGACAAGTGTTTTGTTTATTAGGACCTGCAGTGAGTGCTTAGCATCAGTTTAAAAAGTTGGGAGGGACGTTAAGAAAATTTCCTTATTTTCAATATTTTTGAAATGATTGCGCCGCGTATTTCGAATATACGCTATGAATCTATAATCTTTATAAATTGTACATAAATTGTAATAACGTTGAGTGTCTCATAAATTCTGAAGGAAATCCTCGTCAGGCTACGCTCGATATTTAGTATTAAAAAAGAAGTATAACTTAGAAATATTTAAAAAAATTCATGTTGCACAATACGTATCCATTCTTTCATGCTAAATTCTCCATATTTTTATAAATAATTACAGATTATCTATCACAATGATAACATATTATTAATATTATTATCATTATTAATTTTCCTTGTTACTTTTTCATTTTCCTAGTTTATTTTTTAATTAATGTTATTATTATTACATTATCAGTATTCTTATTATTAATTTTATTTTTACATAGAATATAGTTGATAAAGAAACATGTTTCTCTTCCCTGCTTGATGATCGATAATATTTTCTAATGAAAGAAGATTATTTTTCTTTTACTATTATATTTTTATTCTCATTTATTTATTGAAGTTATTTAATTTTATATAAATATATATATATTTTTAGCGTGACCAGGTAAAAAGGAGGAGGATTGGAAATATGAGTAGATAAGCTACTAATTATTTTTTTCTATTAAGTTAACTAAATAACTTCAGAAAAGAAAAGAAAAATATTTTAAATCGATTGATATATTATATATATAAGAAAGAATAAAAAGAATAACTTCAAAAATATAAAAATATAGATATCAGTCCATATTAAATATAAGGGAGATATATCGAATTACTTTATGCGTCAACGGCCATGGCGCAGTTACAGCATTAGTTCTCGCTCGATCATTTAGGTAAAGCAGCGCTGAGTACAATTAGTATTTGGATAGGTGACCCGCTAAAGAAGAAAAGAGGAAGAAGAAGAAGAGAGACAACTTCATGCCGTAAACTTGAAATCGTTTTGCCGCGCGTCGTAAATACCGACAAACTTCATAGTGTCGTTTTTCCAGATGCTCAGAACCTAATCACTCCCCATTACATTTTCCCTAACGCGCCAAAAGAAGTATAACTTCAAAAAAAATAAATAATAACAATAAATAAAATTGATAAGAATTAATTAATATAAATTTTTTGCCTCACAAAAATTTATTTGTATATCAAATTGAATACGTATTGTCTTTAAAACGAAATTTACAATTTAAATATTTTTCCTATTAAATTATTCCTATATAAATTTTAAAATACTGATTTTTAGTTTCGTAAAAATTTATTAGTTTATCATATTGAATACATATTTCAAAAGAAAGAATCTTACATCTACACATATAATAAATTCAAAATATACAGGAAAGAATATTCTAAAAACATAGAATTTTTGTTTTTTGGCTAGACATATATAATTTTAATTCATTTTTAGTATGTTCTATGAAAACAGTAATGCATATTTATTCAGCTTCTAAGTTATAAGAATTGTACGAAAAAAATTGAATACTCGTCAAGTGGTACGCTAACGTAAGTTGTATCTTCCTGGATTCTCGTGTCGGTTATTAACGTTCGATTCTTCGTAGGGGAGTTATTTATTTATAAGTTTTTTCTATCCTTAGGTTATATAAATAATTTTTACATTTCCTAATTTCCAATTATATACACACAAAAAATTTAAGTTATTACAAAAAAATTAAAAGCAATAAATTTTTTCACATCTTGCACAAATAAAGGAAGATTTATTACTTAAATTACAAATTCATTCTGTAAATATCATCCTAAAAAATGTATCGTTTCGGCACGTTAAAAATTAATTTTTGTTATTTATTGGATATTAATTAATGTCTAATTAGTAATTTTATTACTCTCGTAATAATGTTGATTTCTTAATAAAATTTATATCGTTAGCAAAAAATTTGAAAAAAATCTAAAGTAGGACCCACTGACCGTCTCCTTGTTAAGGATAGAAAAATTTATACAAAAAATAACTACCCTACGAAGAATCGAACGATAATAACCAACGAAATAAACGATAATATAATAATACGCTAGTGCACCACGGGACGAGTATCCAATGTTTTTCGTACAATACTTAAGACTTTGAAGATGAGTAAGAATGCATTACTGTTTTCTTAGAACAAAAAAAATGATTTAAAAATAAAAATGTCTAGCCCAAAAAAAAATTCCATGTTTTTAGAATATCTTTTCCTGTATATTGAATTAATTTTATGTGTAGATATAAAATTCTTGTTTTAAAATATGTAATCAATTTAATACACAAATAAATTTTTACAAAACAAAAAATCAGTAATTTAAAATTTTATAAAATACATAATTTATAAGGAAAAAAATTTAAATTTTAAATTCCGTCTTAAAAAAATACGTATTTATTTTGATATACAAATTAATTTGTTGAGGCAAAATATTTATAGAAATAATTATTTTATTTAATTTATGTGTCGAGACACAAATTAATTCATTATTCTTACTCTCGACTAAATAATAGTAGTTTCTGTTAAATAAATTATTGTTTTTTTTATTCAAGGTTCATTATTTTTGACAATAAATAAAGAAACAGCGTGCCATAAGCATTAAGATTCGATTTAAAAACGCCACGCTTATACGCCGATATATATAGATATATAGAACGCTTTACACTCGATAGTCAAAACGAAAAATGCTCGCTACAGAGAATAAAAAAATAAAAAGAGAGAAATATCGGTATTTTGTCTAACTCGCACTCCTATACAGAACGCTCAACAATCGACTAAAATTTATTAAAAAACTTATAAAAAAAAATAATTCCCCCACAAAGAATCGAACGTTAAATACCCAGCGCGAGAAGCGAAGACGTTACTACTTACGCTAACGCACCACTCAATATTTGCTAATTTTCTTCGTACAATTCTTAAGACTTCGAAGATGAATCAGAATGCATTACTGTTTTCTTATAACATAATAAAAATGAATTAAAATTATGTATAGACAAAAAATAAATTCCACGTTTTTAGAATATCCTTTCATATATATCTTGAATTAATTTTATGTTGGATACAAAATTCTTCTTTTTCAATATATATTTAGTTTGATACACTAATAAATTTTTACGAGACAAAAAGTCAGTAATTTAAAATTTTATAAAATACATAATTTAATAGGAAAAATATTTAAATTTTAAATTTCGTCTTAAAGAGAATACGTATTCAATTTGATATACAAAAATTTTTGTGAGGCAAAGAATTTATATCAATTAATTATTCTAATTAATTTTATGGCGAGACACAAAATTAATTCATTATTTTTACTCTCAACTAAATAATAATAGTTTCTGTTAAAATGAATTATTTTTTTTTACTCAAGGTTCATTATTTTGACAATAAATAAAGAAACGGCGTGCCATAAGCATCAAGATTCGATTTAAAATGCCGCGCTTATACGCCGATATATAGATATACAAAACGCTCGACGCTCGATGGCCAAGACGTAAAATTCTTGCTACCGAAAGAAAAATATAAAAAGAGAAATATCATGTCGGGTTATCCAATTAAATTGAAATACGCAGTATCGTTGAAAAAGGTATTTATTTAACATAACTGAGAAATATAATAATTTGCAACTCAATACGTGGCTACCTCCTATACCGCGTCGCGCTAACTCTCCTCTATTACACCATCTGCCAACTTACACAAACTAAGTGGTTTAGTACCACTGTATCGGAGACGTCTGAGATACCAAGATAGGCAACTCGCTTTATTTTTCCAACATATCAGAACGCTCAACAATCGATGGCCAAGGACTAATACTCGTTATCGCATCATAAATAAAAAGAGAGAAATATTTTGTTTGTTCTCTCACTCGCACTTTCATTCAAGACCGAGAGTCCCGGAGATTGCCGAAGATCCTTCGTTTGGTATTAGTGCACACGGACGCTCGCACGCACACTAGCCCGCTCGCGTGTAAAAGCCGACTGAGAGGCGGGACTTGCTTCCCCATTCTTACAATTATTTTCCCATCTTCAATCCAATTTTATTCTCTTATTTTAGAAATACGAAATAACTCATATAACATTTTTTATGTATATTTTAATTCTCTACAACTTTTGTTTGAAACTTTTTTCGATTAAATGCCTAGATTCTAAGATAAAGCCATTTTTTACAATTTTTTCCTTTCTTACCCTTTTTCTCAAAACGGCAACTTCATCCTTAAAAAAAATTAGCACTATTCGATTCAGCGTCGTCTATTATCCCTTGTGTCAAGTTTCACCTTCTTTCCTGAGATCGAGAAAAACGGCCCCCGTTGACTAGACAATAAGAAACCTTAGTCATTGACCTTAGTTACAATCGTGCTCTTCAGGCTTCGTTCTTCGCGCTTGGGGCAGGCAAAACCGATCAAGTAACAGCTGGACAGGAAGAACTTATCAAGAGGACTAAGGCTACAGCGAATCGGCACTTTAGCAAGTACGCGGGAGGTGTCACATGTGCTGCCGGCGGTGCTGCACTTTTCGTAGCGAATCAATGCATATAAAGAAATTGGCAGTAGTAGTTTATTATTAATGCTATACTATTTCATTGTGTAATCAATATTGCGATATATAGTTCGTTTAAAAGTTTCTATTGATAATAAAGAACAATAATATTTGAGTTTTTTCGTTTACTATTGTATAATTGTATAATTATACTTTATTACATAAGTTCTAGCATAAACTTATAATCGACTAATAATATCAGTAAATTTTGCATTGTTAATTTTATAAATATTCTTAGATATATAAATGTGGTGTGTGACATATTTTATCTTACAATATTCATAAATATTTAAAATATAGTTATAATCGTATAAGATTATTACATTAATATAATAATAGATTAATAATAGATAAAAGAAATGCGTCTATCAGCAATTCGGGGATTACTTTGAATGAATAAATCGAGAAGTCGTACTATTTATAATATATACTTGACATATTGATGTCGAAACATAAGAATGTTTATTTTATAAATTTTTTTTTTCTCGTCACAAACTTTTCGAATAAAATTTAGACAAATTTATAAAAATATTTCTTTACACTGATAATTAAAAATTACGGGAATAAACTAAAATGTTTCCGATATTAACAAAAACAAAATTCCCTGCTTTCTCTAAGGGGGGTGTCACGTCCTAGTGACGAATTTTCCCGATTTGTTAACTTTATAAGCAGTTCCAGGACCGACCATCGTTTTAATATTAATAAAGAATATAAATTAATAAATAAATATTATAATATAAATAATGTGTATTATAGAAAGTTAATAATTGTATAAAATAAATTTTAATAAGGTAGTAATTAAGCGATAGTCGTTCGGAATAAACCTGTATTACGTCTTAACGACGACTTTGTTCGATATGCAAGTGTTTTCAACTTTCATTATAACACATTAAAACATATATATATTAGATATTTAAGACTAATATAAGAAATAAAAGAGAAAACGCGCGATCACGTGATCCATTCTTTTGCGCGATGTACTCGTAAAACACGCCGATCGCGTGATCCATTCCCGTTGCGTTCGTAGTCGTAAGCACGTCGATCACGTGACCCAAGCATGCAGAGCACGTGATCGCGCGTCGAACGGGTGATATGTAGGTGTTCTCAACTCTCATTGTAACAATATAATACATATAAATTATAGAGAGTAATATAAGAAAATAAAAGAGAAACACCCCGATCACGTGATACTAGCGTGCAGAGTACGTGATCGCACGGTCGATCACCTGATCCAAGCATGCAATTACGTGATCGCACACGTCGCGCACGTGATCTGTAGCTAACTACAGTATCTAATATAAGTACTTCGAACTAAAAAAAAATATAGAGAGGAATTACAGGAGAAACAGAGGAAAAAGATAGAATAAGAAGTTAGTCTACCGGAACATTTTGCTTAGTCCACATCAATACTTTTTTTTAGTTCGACATCTATTAACTAAGTTTCTTTCGTTTTGTAACCGAGTTTTTTGTAATTTCGATAATTGTGCTTAATCATTACAGTTAAAGTTTTATTTGGTCATTGTTACTATCATGAATTGTTTCGAATCAACCAACGAAGCTCCTTTCTGATTCCTGATTCCGTAGACCTATCATCTCTTACTCATTACAACGGTTAAGTTCCGCGTCCGGCCCAAACCCGGGTAAAGTACTGGCTCTACAGGCTGACCCAAAATAGGGCATTGATTCTCTTTGCCGAGAAGACAGCAAGAAAGGCGGTATCGGATCGGAGAATTAAATAAAATTTTTTAATCATGGCAGTCCCTCGTCTAGGATGTCACAGGAGATTATATAAAAACTGGTTAAATAAATGAGGCTGATATTAGACGGAACTTAAAAAGGAGTGTACATGGACTGCTGTGGGGCCAGATGGTTTATCTATTAATTTACAAGCTTACTTAGATTATGTGCCCTCAATTGTGGACTTATTCAATAATTCAATATTGTTATGTCAATTTCCTCAACATGGAAGAAATCAATAATTTGGCCTTTGCCAAATTAAATTCCGCAGTCATTCAATGATTAAGACCTATATCTTTGTGCACATTATACATAAGTTTGGAGCGTTGTGTTATGATCACGATTAAGCATATTAAGTTTAATAATATATTAGATCCGTATCAGTCAGGCTGCCAAGAAGGAATGGGCAACTCAAACTGCCATTATTCGTCTTTGTGATGAGATGCGACTAGGAATTGATGATAAATTGATTACGATTGCAGTATCATAGGATTTTACCAAAGCTTTCGATGTGTGGATCATTTACTTCTCTTACGAAAACTTAAGGATTTAAATTGTTCATCTGAGGTCATTAAATGGTTTTTGTTCCTATCTAACTGAGAGACGTCAAGCTGAAGCTAAAGGACAAAATATCTGCTTGGAAATGTCGTTGTGGGGTTCCACAAAGCAGCGTTCTTGGTCCACTATTTGCTCTGTGATTAAGACTTGGGAAGTCTATTAGCTGCAAACATCTCTTCTACGCAGATGATCTTATTATTTATTTAACTTGTTGCCTTTCAGATATAGAGAGAGCTGTGAATGAGCTTAACGAAATAATTACGTTAATAATCAATTGGTGTTGAGGAATTCCCTTAAACTAAATGCTTATAAAACAAATGGCTATAATTTTTGGAAGTCCAACATGTTAACAACTCTGTATGTATTAATGCTCCGAAAATCAAAGTAGATCAAGTAGTTATTGATTACGTCCGATCAATTAAATACTAGGAGTTATTTTGGATGATACTTTGTCTTGGCATCAACAAGTCATGTTGATTAGTAATCAAGCAATGAGTTGCTTGTCCCGGTTGAAAATGAACAATCATTTGTTTAATATGACTATGCGTAAAAGATTAGTTGCCACTTATATACCAATCTTTGATTATTGTTCAGCAGCTTATACAAACATCTCAG
Organism: Polistes fuscatus; assembly: GCF_010416935.1. Taxonomy (NCBI): domain Eukaryota; kingdom Metazoa; phylum Arthropoda; class Insecta; order Hymenoptera; family Vespidae; genus Polistes; species Polistes fuscatus. The sequence continues at coordinate 44,493 of NW_025113075.1, forward strand.
GAACATACAAACTAAATTACAAAGAAAGTTAACGCTTGTATTCGCTTTATCTTTCGTCGCAACGATATCAGCATATTACTCCGTTTAGAAGAGCTTTAGATGGTTTACTTTACAAGGTCGACGTGACTTAATGGCCGCATAGTATATAAAATGTTGCGCCTTCAGCACGACAAAATATTAAGAACGAACTTTAGTATTCTTACTTCTGTTCGTGGTCGTGCTGTCAGGCAATTGGAGTATTATGTTTACCTTATGCAAGAACCAGGACTATGACAATCATTTTTGGTTACTGCTGTTCGTATGTGGAATCAACTACCGGAAGATATCGTAGCTCCTAAGTGACTATAAAGAATTCAGATTAAGATGTTATACCTACATTATTGATAGATTAGATTCAGCGTGTTTGTGACTTACGATTTAATTTATTTAATTTTTTTTTTTTACCAATGTTTTAGTACTTTGAACCAATACTACTACTACGATTATAGAACTATTATACTTTATTTATTATCTACTATTTTCTTTTTACATTATCTACTTACTGGTGCGTTACTACTAATATAAAGAAAGATTAATATAAATTACATAATTTAATTTTTGTGTTTTGTTTTATCTATACATTACATTGTACATACTGTAATTAATGGCCTTCAGGGAGCCTAGGCTCTAGGGTCAATAAATATTATTAAATAAAAAAAAAAAAAAAATAAATAAAAAATTACCCTTTAAACTACACGATTTACATTAGTTTACATGACCAGCAAATAAAAGAAACAACATTGACAGCTAATATGTCACTCTCGTGTTAATTGTCTTATAATTGGTTCGCAATTCGAACTCTGCTTAACGAATTCGTTAGGGAACTGCTAAAGTTTCTATGTAATCCTGTCCCATTATCAG
>NW_025113075.1:47154-127169 GCF_010416935.1 Polistes fuscatus
ATATGTATATATAAATATATATATATAATAAATTATACATATGTATATAGTCAAATTAAATATATATATATATATATATATAGTAATAAGGTTTAGTAATAAGGTTTATATAAATACTGTAGATATAATAATATATATATAATATAAAATATATTACTATAATAAATATAATAAGGTTTAATAATAATAATAATTAATTACTTTAATTAATAATAATTAATACGAATGACTCATTCGTAAATAATTTAATTTGAATAATTGAGAAAAACAACACCAAAAGAAAAACTAAATAAATAAATAAATAAATAAATAAATTCGATAGGAAAAATCATTATAAATTTTGTCTATAGAATTCGGTTGGTCGTTACGTTTACGATCGTACAATTAATAAAAATATAATATTTGTAAAAATAGAATGGTGAACATTAAGCACTGATTTCAGTTTTATATTATATGTTTATATGCGTAGGTATACGTGTGTATGCGTGTGTGTGTGTGTCTTCGAAAAAGTAGAGACGCTATTTTCGCGAGATATAACTGTAATTAAAAGTTTCGTTCGTGGGATTGCATTTAAGAGAAAGAGAGAGAGAGTAGAGGATGGTGGTCTGCACGCGGAGACCGGAAGCGGCAGAGGCCACCGAGGTGGGTGTTGATGGTGGTGATGGTGGTGGTGGTGGTGGTGTTGGCTTTGACGATGGTGCGGAACGTGCGTAACGAGCGTGTCGACTCGCGAATTTCTATGAAAATTATCGGGACTGTCAAGCAACGAACAACTCCCTATATACTAGTATTAGTAGTTGTAGTATTGGTGATGGTGAAGGTGGCGATGGTGGTAGGGGATCACGTGGGAAATGCAATTGTAAGTTTTATTGTCGAGTGCTTTTCGCGTTATACGACAGGGTAGATTTAGTTCCCACCTAGTCGAATCTCGACGGGACGCCTTTGCATTATTAAAACCCGTCCGTCGAAAGGTAAGCACGATTATTATGAAGCTTCCTCTTTATTTATTAACTTCTCCATCTCGTATATGTCGTTTCTTTTCAAAATCGATACTACTATTCCAACTATTTATTATGATTTTTCGTTTCAGTTTCTTTTTTTTTTTTCTTCTAAACTTTAATTCGTATGAGTTAATTAAAAAGTACTTTTGTTTTTTTATTTTTATATTTAAAGAAAATAAATCATTGGACGTTATTTTTTTTGTTAATAATAATATTAAGATTTATATTATTGATTTACAACTATTTATAATATTATATAACCATTTTCTATTTTTTTTTCTTCTAAACTTTAGTTCGTATGAGTTAATTAAAAAGTACTTTTTTTTTTTTATTATTTTACATTTAAAGGAAATAAATCATTGGACGTTATTTTTTTATTAATAATAATATTAAGATTTATATTATCATTGATTTATACAACTATTTATAATATTATATAACCATTTTCTATTTTTTTTTTCTTCTAAACTTTAATTCGTATGAGTTAATTAAAAAGTACTTTTTTTTCTTTTATTATTTTATATTTGAAGAAAGATACCATTGGACGTTATTTTTTTTGTTAATAATATTAAGATTTATATTATCATTGATTTATACAACTATTATAATATTATATAACCATTTTTTGTTTTTTTTTTCTTCTAAACTTTAATTCGTACGAGATAATTAAAAAGAACTTTTTTGTTGATTATTTTACATTTAAAGAAAATAAATCATTGGACGTTATTTTTGTATTAATAATAATATTAAGATTTATATTATCATTGATGATCATGAACAACTATTTATTTCTTATTTATTTCCTAAACTTTAATTCGTATGAATTAATTAGAACAGTACTTCGATTATTTTACATTTAAAGAAATAAATCATTGGACGTTATGTATTTTTTTTTTTTAATATTATCAATAATAATATTAAGATTTATATATTGTCATTGCATAATGCACGTTGCAGTCAAATAAAGTACGATTACGGAGAAAAGGATGATCTATGGGAAAGCTGTTAATAATTATTTATGGGTCTGGAAATAGTACCGGCAATAGTCGTGTAATATATAATATTCAAATTTAGTATTTTATACCATCGGTTAATGTAAGCTACAAGAAACAAATCAATAGGATAACAGTTAAAAATTTATTTACGACACAGTTATTTCATTTATTGCATTTAATATATATATATATATATATATATATATATATATTATTATATGTCAGTAAAATTAATTAACCCTTTGAAATACGGTTTCGTGGAGTGCCCCAGTAAATGAAATATTTTTTTTTTTAAACCTACACCGATTTTCAATTAAAAAATACATGCAATCTTCTCCTTCTCTCTCTCTCTCTCTCTCTCTCTTGTTCAATACATATTAATAGTTTCCGTAATATAATTGCGTAATTTTTTTTATTAATATAATTGTATATTTTTCATACATATCTACATAAACAAATTGACGTTTAATTACCAAAAATTCGTTTGCAAATTTTATTTATATGGAGTGGTGGGGGGCGGGGAGCTGAAGGGAGGAGGAAAAGGATGGGGATGGGGGGTGGGAGGTGGTACATGATTTGTTTGAAAGTTCCCACGCGCGTCTGTCGACGATTATGTCGGAATTTAAACGACCATAAGTTGTTCATTTAACCTATTGTCAATTCCGAAATTAACAACGATCATTCCTCTCTCTCTCTCTCTCTCTCTCATTCTCAAAAATATAAAATGACGTTCACGGTACACAGTCGCGCACAGTCCCATTGCAGCACCGTTATACATATTTCAAAAATTCACTTGTCCGATCTGCATATAACGATCTGCTGCATATTTCGTAGCAGAAAAAATTAATATGCTTTTCGTGCGCTTTAATTAACCGTATCATAAACTATAATAATGCTTTAGCTTATAATAATAATAATAATTATTACTATTATTATTATTATTGTACCTTCGTATATGTTATTTGATTATATTCTACGAGAAATATTTGAATATATCACAAAGTTGAAATAAAATTCAACGAGTATTATATATCTTTCGCGATAATCGTACGCAAATTTCTTTTTTTTTTATTTATTATTATTATTATTATTGTCCATTTATCTTCCGCCGTAAGATAATTAAAAAAGAACAAGTAGAATAAATTCGATTAAATGCATTGAATTTCGCGTCGAATTTTTGTAATTGTTTTTAGTCAAATGTTTGATCATTGAAATATTTTGTTGGACTGTTAATATTGGTTTTACAGTAAAATTTGAAAATAATTCGACTTTTGTATATCGAGGAAACACCATAATTCGCATAGAAGCATATATATATGTATCTTTTTTGTAAGTTTTTCTTGCTATTACCTGTTCAGGGCGGAAGATAGTCATTTTTTAATAGGTGGGTAACGTAGAACGAACTTACATATCGCATAGAGCTCGTCGTACAATGTTCGTTGGTTGCTATAGCTAGCCATCGTACAGGGAATATACTTAGAGGTAGATATATTCTCGTTTTATCTACCCAACCATCTCCACTTAAATCGTAAATTATCAATTTAGCTCGGATATTTTATGTAAACCCTTCCTACGGCAGGCAACGTACAATATTTTCCTACAATTGCTCTCTTGTTGGACCGTTAACTTAGAATATAAATAGAAAAGAAAAATGGAACACTTTATTGAAGTACTAGCAGTTAGAAGAGTCTTTTGAAACACAAATCTTGGCTATTTAATTTTAAACGTAGTTTTTTTTTAAATAATATTATCGGTACTAACAATAATTAAATATATAATTGGATATTTTATATAAATTTTACCTACAATTGCATCTTGTTGCACTGTTAACTTAGAATATAAATAGAAAAGAAAAATGGAACACTTTATTGAAGTACTAGCAGTTAGAAAAACCTTTTGAAACACATAAATCTTGGTTATTTAATTTTAAACGTACTTTTTTTTATAATATATTATAATATTATCGATACTAATTATAATTAAATATATAATCGGATATTTTATATAATTTTACCTACAATTGTATCTTGTTGCATCGTTAACTTAGAATATAAATAGAAAAGAAAAATGGAACACTTTATTGAAGTACTAGCAGTTAGAAGCTTTTTGAAACACATAAATCTTGGCTATTTAATTTTAAACGTAGTTTTTTTTTAAATAATATTATCGGTACTAACAATAATTAAATATATAATCGGATATTTTATATAAATTTTACCTACAATTGCATCTTGTTGCACTGTTAACTTATAATATAAATAGAAAAGAAAAATGGAACACTTTATTGAAGTACTAGCAGTTAGAAACCTTTTGAAACACAAATCTTGGCTATTTAATTTTAAACGTTGTTTTTTTTATTATAATATATTATAATATTATCGATACTAACAATAATTAAATATATAATCGGATATTTTGTATAAATTTTACCTACAATTGCATCTTGTTGCACTGTTAACTTAGAATATAAATAGAAAAGAAAAATTGAACACTTTATTGAAGTACTAGCAGTTAGAAAAACCTTTTGAAACACATAAATCTTGGCTATTTAATTTTAAACGTAGTTTTTTTTAAAATAATATTATCGATACTAACAATAATTAAATATATAATCGGATATTTTATATAAATTTTACCTACAATTGTATCTTGTTGCACTGTTAACTTAGAATATAAATAGAAAAGAAAAATGGAACACTTTATTGAAGTACTAGCAGTTAGAAAAACCTTTTGAAACACATAAATCTTGGTTATTTAATTTTAAACGTAGTTTTTTTTATTATAATATTCGATACTAACAATAATTAAATATCTAATCGGATATTTTATATAAATTTTACCTACAATTGCATCTTGTTGCATCGTTAATTTAAAATAAAAATAGAAAAGAAAAATAAAACACATTATCGAAGTAATAATTATTATCCTTTAAAAACAAATAAATCTTGGTCATTTAATTCGAGACATTGTTGTTATAAAATATTATCTAGATACGAACAATTAAAAAATATAATTTATAAAATATATAAAATATATATATATATATATATATATATATATATATATATATATATTTATAATCTGTTAATTGATGTAAATTTTTTCCTACGACAACGTCAAATATTTTCCTACAATTATCTCTCGTTGCACTGTTAACATAAAACAATAATAAAAAGAAAAAAAAAAAAAGAGCACGTTTATTGAACTTCTAATTAGTAGCCTTCAAAAACACATAAATCTTGGTCATTTAATTCGAGACATTGTTGTTATAACATATTATAATATATTATCTAAATACGAACAATTAATAAATATTATAAATCAAATGAAATGGTATGGAATGAAATGATATTAAAAAAAAAAAAAATAAAAAAAAACAGTAGGAAAACGGGCATCGTGTACTCGTTAAGAGATACAAAATTTGAAATTCCTTTATCAACGACACCCACATGCCTGTAGACAACACCCATCCACCCACTCAATCCTACCCCACCCCCACCCCTCTCGGTCAGGTACGAATGGGAACCGGTTTGAGTTTGGTGGCGTGTTGTCTCCTTAATTTAACGTAAATAAAATTTGTCAACGTGCATCGTAATGAAAATGAATAACGAACGAAAAACGTAATGAATTTTTACTCCGACGACTATCCTTCTCGTCGTATCGTCTGGCTCGCGTGTCTGTGTGTGTGCGCGAGCGCGCACGGGAGTGTTAATTTGAAAGATAAATACGGTATTCGTTCTGTAAATTAACAATACTTCATAATGTCACACGCAAATTTATTCGAAGTGTGCGAGCCAAGCATATACAGAGAGAAAGAAAGAAAGAAAGAGTGAGAGAGAGAGAGAGAGAGAGAGAGAGAAAACAATCGAATAATAAAATCATATACATAAAAAATAGTAGTAGCGCGCGCGCGCGTGTGTGTGTGTGTGTGCATAGTGCGTGACTGCGCGTGTGTATATTTCACTTTACGTTATCGCGATAAAAAAAAAAAATAAAAGGAATAAATAAACTCACGCGTGTGTATTATCTGTGGACGCGTTTGAACATCATTTTGAACGATTTTATATAAATGCATGAATGCAATTTTTTTCGTGGGTTGTTTTTTTTTTGAGAGTGGGGGGTTTCATTTTAGAAAGAGGAAGAAACAATGGTTGTTGTTGTTGTTGTTCTGGCCGTGTGTGTAGCTAATTAAAATAAAACGTGATCTTATATGCGTGCTTTTGTCAGATGATACGTACCTTCGTCAGAATATATTTTTTTTGTTGGTTCTTACTCCGACAGATTTTAAACTCGTCCATCATCACATAGTTGGTTGTTGCTTTTATTCGAATTCCTCCCCTAACGTAGTCAAAATTCATTTATATCCTCGAACGTTACGTTAGGCTAGTGACGTTTTAAAACCATTTTTTTGTTTTCAATGTTCAAGATATCTGTGATGATATTTCAATTGAAATATATTTTATTATTAAATACTAAAAATTAACGTGTATATATCAGGATAGTTGATTTTATAAAAATTCCCCATAAAAAAAAAAGAAAAGAAAAGATAATAAATAATATCAAAAACCAATTGGGGGTGTTAAAATTAATTTTTTGTTTTCAATGTTCAAGATATCTGTGATGATATTTCAATTGAAATATATTTTATTATTAAATACTAAAAATTAACGTATATATATAATCAGGATAGTTGATTTTATAAAAATTCCCCATAAAAAAAGAAAAGAAAAGAAAAGATATAATATCAAAAACCAATTGGGGGTGTTAAAATTAATTTTTTGTTTTCAATGTTCAAGATATCTGTGATGATATTTCAATTGAAATATTTTTATTAAAAACTAAAAATTAACGTATATATAAATCAGGATAGTTGATTTTATAAAAATTCCCTATAAAAAAAAAAGAAAAGAAAAGATAATAAATATTATGAAAAACCAATTGGGGTTGTTAAAATTAAGAAGAAAAATCAGCCTCTCCATCCACCCCAAATCCTGATTAAATCCAAGATATTATCGTCTTCGTAGTTTAAAGTTCTTGATCTTTTTTTTAAAAGAAAAAAAAAAAAAAAAAACCATCACCTTTCCAAGTTATCTCTTCCCCTTTCTTTCTTTCTTTCTTTCTTTTCTATCTGATCTTCTCGTCTTTCTACCTTTCGGAGGGAGGAATGGGAATACAGATTGCGAAGGGGGTGGTAGGGTAGGGGTAGGGATAGGAGTAAGGGGGTTAGGGGGTAGGATGTGAGGAGACTAAAACGTGATACTGTTGCCCCGTGTTGGAATTACTGGCTCGCCGGTATAAACTTGCGTGCATATATCGAGTGGCGTAAAACTGGAGAATAGGGGGGGGGGTAGGTAGGTAGGTAGGTAGGTAGGTAGGTAGGTGGATGGATGGTTAGGTGGTAGTGGTAGTAGTAGTAGGAGTTTGGATAGGAGGAGTGTTGTGGTGGGTGGATGGGTGGGTGGTTTTCGCGAAAGAGAAGAGAGAAACGAACAGACGAGGTTTATTCCTGAATTTGGCGTTTAAATCCCTCGTCTATTCTCTCTTGCTCTCTCTCTCTCTTTCTATCTATCTTTTTCTATATTTTCTCTTTCTATTTCACCGGAGTTATCTTTTTCCGTCTCACATTCGGTTCGACCCTGTTGCCACCAGCACCGAAATGGCGGTCGTTCATTTTCGTCGGTGTATGAGAGACAGCTTTCTCTTTCTCTCTCTTTCTATTTCTATTTCTGTTTCTCTCCTGAGGGCAGAAGAGAGGGAGAGAGAGAAATAGAAAGGATAGTAGACGCCTGAAACGAGAATTCGTTGGATAGGATATTGAAATTTTGAAATCGAAAGCCGATGACAGCAGGTTCTCTCTTCTCGTATGATCAATGTTCGATGGGTAACAACAAAAATCGATTTTATTTATTTTTTTTCTAGTTTAAAAACGATCAAAATAATATATTTTTCTTGGATAATATTTATTACGCGATATTATTATTTTACTTCGAGGATTGTTTAGTTTATTTAACGGTAAAGTTCTTGTCAGTTATCGATACCTCGTGTTTATCTGTTTTATTGTTGTAAGCTTTTAAGGGGAAACAAAGAGAACATATTTTTTAATATGGAATGTGATTTTACAACTGAAGAACTGGGGATGACTCCATTATAAATGAAGAATGAACAAGAATTTTGTTTCGTAAGAATATTTTCTTTTTTTTTTTGTTTTAAAAACGATCAAAATAATATATTTTTCTTGGATAATATTTATTACGCGATATTATTATTTTACTTCGAGGATTGTTTAGTTTATTTAACGGTAAAGTTCTTGTCAGTTATCGACACCACCTCGTGTTTATCTGTTTTATTGTTGTAAGCTTTTAAGGGGAAACAAAGAGAACATATTTTTTAATATGGAATGTGATTTTATAACTGAAGAACTGGGGATGACTTCATTATAAATGAAGTATGAACAAGAATTTTGTTTCGTAAGAATATTTTCTTTTTTTTTAGTTTAAAAACGATCAAAATAATATATTTTTCTTGGATAATATTTATTACATGATATTATTTTACTTCGAGGATTGTTTAGTTTATTTAACGGTAAAGTTCTTGCCAGTTATCGACACCACCTCCTGTTTATCTGTTTTATTGTTTTAAGCTTTTAAGGGGAAACAAAGAGAACATATTTTTTAATATGGAATGTGATTTTATAACTGAAGAACTGGGGATGACTTCATTATAAATGAAGTATGAACAAGAATTTTGTTTCGTAAGAATATTTTCTTTTTTTCTAAATAAAAAGGATTGTTTGATCTTATTAAAACTATACGCGCTATTTATTACACATCTTCATTATTTTCACAACAAATGTTTCTTTTTTTTAATTATTATTATTATTATTATTTATTTTTATTTTAACTCAAAACACGCGAATGTAGCAGCACGAAAGTTTCACGTAGGTAGGTAGGCTTAGTTTACAAACTATTAAAAACTCTTATAATCATTTGCCGTAATTTTTCGCGGTATCTTTTTTCAAGGGAGGGGGAGAAAGAAAACAAAAAAAAACAAAAGAAAGAGAGAAAGAAAGGACTAGATAAAATCTAGGCCTAGGTTTTGCGTTAACACTTGGCGTCATTTAAACAAATTTACGTCATCCCTACGTCATCATGAAAATGTATGAGAGAAAATGTTGTATGTGTTTAAGCTTCGGAACGTATAAATCATTATTTTGGCCGATGTAGATCGGTAAACATTGTAAATCTTTATTCGTAGTTTTAAGGGGGTGGAACAGGTGGATAAAGTGGAGTACGAGGATGAGGAAGAAGAGAGAAAGAGAGAAGGGGTGGGGGTTTATGGGGAAATAAAGCGTACGTTGAAAGCTTATATTTCGTCGGATTGGTTCGTAGTATGCGTTATTGTTGTTGTTGTTGTTGTTGTTGTTGTCACGTACGTATTCGGAGACGGTTTAAAATCCTCGACGCGAGGAGGAGAGAGAGCGAGAGAGAGAGAGAGAGAGAGAGAGAGAAAGAGAGAGAAGATCGGCGTGGAGGAGGGGGAGGGGGTATTGTTTAAATTTATGTTCCTATCCTATCCGTTAGGCGTGGATCATAAATATCGCTAATAATTGTGTCCCCGATGTGTTCTCTGCCATGAGAATTTATTCCATTTCGAGGCTATAATTTTCATCGTTGTGAAAAGACGCACGCACGTAGAGTATCTACTTTTTGGCAAGAGGGGGGGGGAATTAAAAATATCCCTTTTGATGCACCGTAGTAATGCACGGTGGGACACTTCTAGTCCCACATTGAAATATTACGATAACTGCACGCGTATAGGCACGTTGGGAAGTTTTTGAGTCCCCCCAAAGGTGGGGGGGGTTATATAAGGATATAACAACAAATTTAATTAAATTTATTCTTACCATTATTTTTTTTATGGTTTTTTTTTATTATTTGATACCGATTGCTAGGCGTTAAGAAAAAAAAAAACGTAACGCCGCTTGAAAATTCCAGCGGGCTGTTGGTAAGGGGACGGGAAGGGGCCCCCTCTTCCGCTAAACGAATCGAGTTTTAAACTCTGGAAGCTGCTGGAAACGCTTAAAGGAAAAGAAAAATTGTTCCGGGTATTTCTTTTCTTTTTTTTATTTTTCTTGCCAGCTCCTCGTACGAGTTTTCAAAGAACGAAGAAGGACAAAAAAAATGTTCTCGGTAGGTAGACGGAAAAATAAGGGAGGGAGAAGGAGGGGGTAGTAGAATAATTCTCTTCGTTTTTCAACGATTCCAATATATAAAACATTATGCTTGGATTTTTCACTTGAAATGGGTAAATCGGTGTTGGAAAAACAGATGAGGAACTGAAGATGATGATGACGATGATGATGATTAGGGATTAGGAATAAGAAAAAGGGAATTTTTCGCGCGATTTCTTCTTCGGTTCATCTATCGAGTGCCGGGTACAACACCGTTCGAGAGGAATTAAACGGGGGAGGGGGGGTTGGTTCGGTCGCGTTGACGAGTTGTTCTCCAGAACCCTCGGAAATAAAGAGAGCATTACTCCAACGTTTAGAAGAAGAAAAAACAAATGAAATTGGAACACAGCGAGCAAGCAAGCAACCAACCAAGCTAAGCAAGTAAGAAAGAAAGAAAAAGGTAAAAAAAATTGTTTTGGGGGTTGCTAGGGGAAATCCATCCTCCCTCTGATCCCCACCTACTACAAACCCCCTCCCCCAACTTCCATCAGCATCCATCCAACAATAATCCCTGTTTGAAAAGTGGTTGAAATCAACGGCTCGCGTTGCACTATATCCGAGAAGAAGAAGAAGAAAAAAAGAAAGAAGAGAAAGGGTAGGAAAAATGAGTGAGTGAGTGAGAGGAGGAGAGGTACGGGGATGATAGGGGGAGGGGGTTAGGGTTTAAAAACATGTCTAGAAAGCAGCAGAGCAGTATCAACCAGCAGTAGCAGTAGCAGTAACAGCAAGAACTAACAACCGAGACACGACGCGTGTTCCTATAGAAATGAACTCAACACCGAACCGGTAATGACCCGCTATTATTGTCCCCGTTTTCGCAGTGCGCTCAGTATCGCGCCTCTACCGTCCAATCAGCACCGGGTTTATTGGCTTTTAATTGATTACAAATGACGGTTTGATTGGTTTTCTCGCTCCCTTCCCTTCATCCGAACTTCCCACTCTCCTCCAATCCTCTAGCTCTCTTCGATACCCCTACCCCCACCACCGCCACCGCTACCACTACTACTACCACTTCCACCACTACCACTATAGATTTTCTTTCTCTTTCTCTTTCTTTCACATGAAGCGTCGCCTGTTCAATTCTTCTTCGTGACGCGCGTTTTCTCTATGAACGCGTTGCTCTGGTGTAGTGGTGGTGGTAGGTAGCTGATTTTTCCACCCTAATGACATGTGTTACCATGGCGAGTCGTGGCAGCCAGCAGCAATACTTTTAAAACGCGATAGGAATTAACTCGCGAACCTTTTTCCTTCCGATTCGCAATCGATATCCTTTCAAAAAAAAAATAGAAAAAACTAAACAAAAGTTAAGAAACATATTTTTCCATCTTTTTTCTACCCTTCATTTTTTTTTTTTCGCGAGAATAGTGTTATATATATATAAAACATTTATTATGAAATATTATTTGAAAATTAATCGATTATTTTGAAATATTATTTCGTTTGTTTTATATCTTAAATTTATAAAATTTTGTCATCGACTAGAAATTCGTCCGATCCTCGTTATCGTTAAATATTATACGCGGAATCTTGACAATCGGAACGATATGGCTTATAATAAATAATTATTATTAAAGATTAGGTAATGACAATTAGCAAAGTCGCGGATTACGGAAAGAAATGAAAAATCTCGAATATTTTTATTATCGAAAATGAGCGTACCGTGAGATAAAATTTAAAAGCATTACTCCGATATCGTAATTCATTTAACGAAAATCGTAGAGAGAGAGAGAGAGAGAGAGAGAAAGAGAAAGAGAGAAGAGAGAAGACAGAGGATATATAAAATTTTATATAGGAAAAGATTCGATGCGTTTCATTTCGACTGGATATACGATAATTATAAAATTCGCGCTTTGCTCGCGTTGCCGTCGACATTAATGAATTATATCGGATTTGCTCTCTTGTAGAATTATATAGTTTTATATTTTATAAAAGAATTATACATATATCTTTTTGCATATGTGTGTGTGTGTGTGTGTGTGTATGCGGATACTATACTTGATCTGTTCATATATTTACTTATTTATTTATTTATTTAATAATATTTTATTGACTCTAGAGCCTAGGCTCCCTAAAGGCCATTAATTACAGTATAGTACAATGTAATGTATAGATAAAACAAAACAAAAATTAAAATTATGTAATTATTATTAAACTTATTATTATATTAGTAGTAACGCACAGTAAGTAGATAAATGTAAAAAGAAAAAGAAAAAGAAAATAGTAAATAATACGTAAATAAAAGTATAACAGTTCTATAATAGTGGTATAGTAGTATTGGTTCAAAGCAATAAACATATGGTTTTAAAGAAAAAAAAAAAAAAAATTAAAATTAAATTAAATCGTAATTTATATACAGGATAATGGTGTAATAAGAGTCCCTTTCCCTTGAGAATTGTTTTTACTCAGAAAATACAAGATTTGAATGATTTATAACAAATGATAGAAGAATCTTTTTGCATGTGTGTGTACAGATACCTTGATATATTCATGAATTTATATACAGGATGATGTAATAAGAGTCCCTTTCCCTTGAGAATTGTTTTTGTTGAGAAAGTACGAGATAAAAATGAATTATAACAAATGATAGAAGAATGTACATATAATTTTATATTTTATAATATATTTTATACAGTATTATACATATATAGAAGTGTCTTTATGCGCGTGTGCGTGTGTGGATACTTGGTGTATTCATATATTTATGTACAGGATGTAATAAAAGTCCCTTTTATTTCGTTACTTAAACACCAATTACATCCCACAATTGTATTTTATCATTTATAAATCGGTATTTTAAATTGTAGATACTAATTGCGAGTACGCAATGTAATTTATCGAATACACACACACTGAATTATCAATGTTAACAATATAGAATTTTTATTTCTAAGCAGAAATGTAAATAATTGATATATAAGAATAAATAAATAGTTTGGGGGGGGGGGTTGGATTTAATTTTGAGAAAAAAAGGAACTTCGATGTTGTATCATCTTGTTTTATTAGAAAATAATACGATGCAATATGCGTAAATAATTTTTGGAAATTTTTGTAGAGAAGAACGGGGTGGTGGTGGAGGAGGAGGAAAGAGAAAAAGAAGAGGAAAAGCTGCGCTTTTAACGATTCGCAGAAAATGGCAATTTTCGTACGATATATCGATATCTCGTGAGGTTTTGCAATTCGCTAATTACGATTTAACTCTTTGCCTCGTCGAAAAACAACCACCACCACCACCATCACCACCGTTGCCGTCGTTGCGTTTCGTTGCGTTTCGTTGCGTTGTTGAGCCTGTTTCACAAAGCTGAAAATTTACGATTCCGTCGAACGAGCAGAATTAAATCGAAATCAATTATTCGAATTATTTTCTATACTATAATATATATGTATATATATATTCTTTATGTTGTTGTTGGCTTACTTCCGTCGTTGAAAGTTCAACGATCGATAAATATGAATGATGATGATTCAAAAATAAAGGAAAGCAAGAAAAAAAGAAAATAAAGGAAGAAGAAGAAGAAAAAATGTTTCGAATCGCATAATTTATGTTTTTAAATTTATGTTTTTTTTATATTCCGAGTAAATACGGTAATTCTGGACACATAAGTTTTCAGAGTTAGTTGAATCACTGAACCGTTTATTTTGAAAGTGGCCTAACTCCATTAGGAGTAGAGATTTTGGTGTGGTAGAAATGGCATTAAAAAAAAATAATTTACTGTTTGTCCCCCGAGAGTATTACAATATTATCAAAAAGTGTCGGAAAGGTAATAACTTTATTGTACATGAAATGAGACAAGAAGATTTTGTATCAACTAAATTATTAGAAGACGCAATTTTTAAAAGGGTCGAGAATTCTAACGGAGAACCAATAAACTGGTTAAAAATATGTTGGATGCGTTTTGTCAAAAATGAATAAGATTTTCTATAAGACATCAATGAATGAGAACAAAATTTGAAAGTCCTGAATTTAATACCACGTCGGGGTAGACCAAGAAAGTTCGAAAATATTGTATTGACACCACTGTATAAAAATATAAGACAAATTACAAGCGCAAAATTCAAGGATATAATTGACTTATTACGATATATACCACCGGAACATCACGATTTCTTTAAATCCCTTTCACATACACAAAATGTAGATGAGTAGAAAATTGTTTTGTAATTTATGTTTGTAAAAAATATTTTGAATCGCATAATTTATGTTTTTAAAGTGTTATAAAGATATGTAAAATAAAATAAGTATTGTTTTTTTCGCAATTTGAAGCATCTTAAATTATGTTGAATGGACTTCGGTTCCTTCAAATTTGATAACGAATGTGGTTGTTAATTTTGAAAGTGGCCTAACTCCATTGTTGGTAAGAAAACGCATATTATTCACTTAATAATTGCCATTATTTAATAGGAACTGTAAATTGAACACCTTTGGATACACTTAAGCAACATAACTCATTGTTATTCTTTACGTATATTTTGAATTGCATTGAAACGCAAACCTTTAAATATCTCAATTTAAGGTTATATGGAGTTAGGCCACTTTCAAAATAAACGGCTCATATATTTCAAATAAAATATATATATATTTTTAAATAATTTCACACATTACATACACACACACACACATAAATCAAATAGGAACAAATCCGACATTTCGATTCGTTGGTAGAAATGTTGTTTCATTTATTTCTTCATCTTTTTTTCTTTTCTTTTTAATCCTACAATTTACCGGAGGGTTATTTTCGCATGATTCCAAGTGGTGCTTTCTCTGTTTATAAATACCGGGAGCAAATTTGTGTGCGTGTATGTGTGCGTGTGTGTGTGTGTGTTTGTTGTGCTGGGGGTGACCGAATCGCGAGGAGGCTCGAAGGGGTGTCTCCCGAAATGAAACCGACAGTCTTGGCTGAGGCCTCGGGAGAGACAAATAAATCTCCAGATCACGTTGAACCTACTCGTGCTATTCTTCTTTTTATGCTTTTTTTTTATTCTCAAGTTTTATCGTGAATTTTATTTCAACAGTGTTCTGATCGGTGATGGTGGTGGTGGTAGTGTTGTTGTTGTTGTGTTGTTGTTTTTAATCATTCGTAGCTTTTCGTTTTTTCACCGACACGATTTTGTTTCCATTTCTTTCAATCGAATTAATAAAATTATAAAACAAAAAGAAATGTTTCAGAGTTGTGGGAGGTGAAAGGTTAGATTACTGTTTTTCCAAAGTTAAGATACGATTATTCTATCGAAGAACGAAACACACGAATTTGTGACAACAGATTCGGGAAGAACGATATATTGTAAGTAAATTCGAAACGAATAACAGCAATCGGAGGAAAGAAACCCGTTTTCTCGATGTTCTCCGAATGTTTTTAATTATTGTGTTCAAAAAGAAAAAAAAAGAAAAAGAAAGAAAATATATATGAAACTATTTCAATGAATTATTATCGCGAGTATAAAAACACGAAGTGGAACGAAAAGAAGACAGGAGTAAACAAAAGGAGTAAAAAAAGGGACGGGAGGGGTGGGGTGGGATGGGGGTTGAAGAAGATATCTTCAGAAAATATCTGACAATATAAACTCAGAGTTAGTTTCGTGTTTGATATCATCGTACCAGGGAATACTAGTGTTAGCCTAATCGAAATTCTGCGACGACGAAGAGAAAGAGAAAGAGAAAGAGAAAAGCAGGAGGAGGATGAGGAGGAGGAGGTGTAGGAGGAGGAGGATAGCTAAACATAGAATGTGCAGTATGACTGATGAGAGATAGAGAGAAGTGCCTATCGAGTATCTGTTGGCGTTCGGTAGGTGGATGAGAAGAAGGGGAAGAAGGGGGTGAGGGTGAGGGTGAGAGTGGTGAGTGAGCGAGTGAATGAGTGAGAGTGGGTGGTTTCGAGGATGGTGTAGTTCGTGTTTCATGAAAGGCTCACGTATAAAGCTTGGAATTATAAGATAATCCAGGCACGCGTGTCGCCTAGGAAATTGCTGCGGTTTCGTTGGTTCGTGACAATATCGCTGATTGTACGTTACGCCGAATATATGGGAGGGATGGGAGGGAAAGAGAAATAGAATAGTGGTAGCACGACTCCCTCTCTCGTAGTTTGTTGTCCCCGTCGTCGTCGTCGTCGTCGTCTCTGGTACACGTAGTAGGAGGAGGAGGAGGAGGAGGAGGAGGAGGAGGAGGTAGCTACATTACCACCTATACATATAAATATGTATGTATCATCCTATCCTTTCAAACCACCCACCCACCCTTCTTCCCCTTTCCCACCTTCGCAATCGTGACTGCGTACGAATAAAGCAACAGAGATTGTGTCCCATGTTTACTTGTTTTCGTCATAATATCACCCCCCTCCTACCCCTTTGTCTTATAATTGATCTTTGCTGATTTATCATTTGGTAATCTGATCTCAGTGGACGGATTTTTCATATTCATTTTATTATATATTCAATTTATTATTACTTCTTGATTGGTTTTCTATTAGCTTATTCCTAAACCTATTCTTATAGGTTTTCTGTTATTTTCTATTATATATATAATGTTTGTATTCATAGGAGTATGTGCAAAGTTTCTTGAAAGGTAATACAATACTGTCGAAAGTTCGATTAGGGAAGGTGGTTGGGAAAATGTTAACAAAGGCGTAATAAATCCCGGTAGTGTTTAGCTGAAAGAGAAAGAGAGAGTAGTCTCGTAAAACAATCGAGGTAGAGTCTCGAGTCTTGTGCCACGTCACGTGGCACTACTTCTCATCGAAGTTAAATGTTAATCCTCTTTCTATATCATGGCGCCTGTTTTCTTGTTTGGTGTCTAAAAGCGTGCAAACAGGTAGATACCTTAGCCGTATAGGTATCCGAAAAGGGATTTAAGAATCGATAGAGAAACAGAGATTGAACGAGATATTACGTGTGTGTGTGTGTGAGAGAGAGGATGTTGAATGGTGTCGAGATAGAAGAAGCTGAAACATCGACCGTTAGACAAAGTGTTCTGGTAAAAGAGGAAAGAGAGGAGTAGGGTGAGTAGCAGCACCAGCACCAAGCACCACCAGCAGCAGCAGCAGGAAGAGGAGGAGGAACGGGGGGTGGAAGAGAAGGGTAGTAGGGAAAATTCGCAGTTGGTGAACCCGAGCAGCAACTGAAATTGCTTGCCAACCTGCTGCTTTTCCGACCTCTACACAACCGCGGTTCGTGTAATCGCACGATTCACTCAGTTTCTCTCGGTAGCACGGCAATGAACTGCTCGTCCATATGTACATATGTAGGGACCACGTATATATGTATGCATATTTGTGTATGTAACTACATATATATATGTACACGTGTATATCACCTACATACATATGCTCTTTGCGGAGCAAGAGGAGGACTTATGCGGGAGTGAAACTCAACGATTTAGGCGTGCTCAGCTACAAGTGGCTGCTAGTGTAAAATACATCCGTGTGTTCAAACTCCCACGTATATGGTGTACGACGTTGTGTATAGTTAAACGTGTAAAACATAGGTTTATATCTACTACAACAAAATGGGTAGATAGGAATACAGATCCATACATGGTACGAGGTGTCGATAAGTCGATTAGCACGATTAGATTATTCCTATGAAAGGTAAACGTTATACTGTTGGATATATGATATATACATACACATATATATATACAACATATGATAGAAATGTGATTGTTATTATCGAGTTACGATTCTCTAAATGCATTTACAAACATATACGAAAACGATACTATACTATCCACAAACGAAATATTATATTTGATTTTAGATACTCGTATCGATATCATTCGGAATCCACTTAAAGGAAAATAAGGTTCCGGTGATATATGTACAATGATGGATGGGTAACTGCTGGTGGTTGCTTTACGTTGAATAACTGGATAGGATCGGAAGATAAAAAAAAAGAGACTGAACAGAGCAACTCACAACCGAGGGTTGGTTGGTTGGTTGGTTGGTTAGGATGGGGTGGTTTGACACTGGAGTTCCGTATAATCAACCAGCTCTCGTATTTATGGTCGAGAGCGACCCATCGTTGCTGGTTCCCTGTACGTTCGGGCAACGTGTATACGTGCATGAGGGGTAGGGGGAGGGGTGTGGAGGGTATATGTACACCCATTCCTCATTCCTACGATTTCTACTCGACACAGGGCTGTTAAATTTGGAAACTCTATACGGCCGGCTGGTTGCTGGCTGAGCGTACACTGCTGGCTCGTACCATCCCTCCCTCCCCCCCTTCTCTCTCTTTCTCTTTCTATCTTGTTTCCTCTTATGGATTCTCCCTATCTATACGTCCTCCACCCTCTTCTTTCCATGGTTCACGGGGTGTATATATATGTAGGCACGAAATGGGCACACGTCAATCCTGTACTAACTCGAATCTCCCACTGCGTTTTATAAGCACATCAAAGTTAATGGCGGAGGCGTTTTCTCTCTCTCTCATCTCTTGCAATTTTCTACAAACGCGGAAACTAGCAAAACTCCCAGGAGGGGGGGGGAGTCTCTATAGAGTTTTCTCCTCTTTCAAATATCATCTTAAATCTTTTTCTCAATCTGTTGGATACTTTTGACGAAAAACAAAACCTACGGGGGTAATCGATTACCTCTACGTTTTCGGATTATTACAACGCAAATTATATTTGTGTATATTTATATATTATATATATATAAGTGTGTATTTTATTATTTGTTGAAAATATGAAATTGTATTTTTGGCTACAATGAAATATTTCTTTCCGTTTTCAAACATCGATTTATCATCCTTACGGATTATTATATCGCAATAACAAACTTATTTGAAAGCCCAATTGAAAATGAATCTATATTATGTAATTACGCGTGCAAGATGTAAAAGTTCTCTTTTTTTTTTTTTTTTCGTAGAAAAACGGGGCGCCTCTATCCATCGATCAGTTTAATTTCGTGGAAATTTAGGATCATTTTAGACACGGTCAGCAGCAGACTGGCGATGCAATCTTATCGCGCATACATTCGGTGTTACGACTTTGAGCGATATACAGGTTGCATGTTGTAACGTGGGTCAAATCGTTGTTTCTACTTCACCCTCCTAACCCCTCCTTTCCTTCCTCACCCTCCTTTTCCTCCTCCTCCTCCTCCTCCCCTCACCCGTAACCCACTCATCGGCTTATTCTCGAAGCTGCGTTTCAATGCTCGCGTCCCGAAGCAACCCTGAATACATTAAGCACGTAACATCGCGTTAAGATAATCGGTTAATACGCGAGATTCGTGGCGAGTTACACGAGTTGGATTGGTCGTTGTAACGTAACTTCTACCCTATTATCGTCGTTAACCTCACGAGATAAACCATGTCAGAGCAACGTTAAAGCTCCCCAAGCAAGCTTAGTAAATGTCGCGTGCAAACCGATTGGACACGGGCCTTTAAATGCTGCTAAGAGATAGGTGTAAACTGTAGAAAGGTGAATTTCACTTGTGATTGTGTCTGATAAATAGAACAATTATTGATAACTTATCCCTTAATATATATATACATGTATAATATTTATTATATATATGTTAATATCTATGTATATATTATATAATTAATATAATATACCAGGCCACTTTCATAATTATGAAATTATTATTATTCGAAACTTAATGAATTCAATGTAATTTTCACGATATTGTCAAAAATGAACCGTTAGATGGTGTTTGTTATTTCAATATTATATATTGAATTCATTTAGCGTTCAAATGTAATCCTTTAAATATAGAAATATTATTTAAATAAGAAATATATGACTTAGATCACTTTCATAATTATAGACACATGTATAGATATATTAGGGTGGTTTTTATTTACACGTCATTTTGGAATATTTTTGTTCTCCGTCCCTTAAATATCATCTAAATGCATACAATGAAATTCCTGTAAATTTTGAGCTCTTAATTTTAATATTAACACACTCCCCAGAGAGTTAGAAAAGTTTTAAAGGGAAAATATTATACATAACGCTTATAAAAATCATAACTCCGGTAAAAATTGATGAATCTGTTTGAAATTTAGTACTGTTGTGGGTTGAACTATTTGGAACAATTCTTCAAAATTACAAATTTTTCAATTCATTATTACCTTATATATTAAGTCGATAAATACGATGAAATTTTCTCATTTGTCTTTTTCTGTGCACATTACCTAGATAATCTGCAGAATAACTGATTTTTACACTTTATCGGTAATGTTTATATACATATATATATTTCACTCACCTTTCTTTTATAGTTTTTTTTTTTTATTTTCTATATAAAATAAATAAAGAATAGTTCATAAGTCATTTATTTCTAGTCGTTATTATATTCGGTCACGGCACAATAGTTAATTGATTATACAGTAACTGTTTGAAAAATTATATTAGAATAGACATTAAAAAAAATAAGATCAATTAATCGTAAATAAATCATCCAAAGATATTTTCGAATATCGTTTTCTTTTTTTTCATTTTCTTTAACATCCCCCTTCAAAAATATTCACTAATATTTCATATGATCGAAGATAAATTAATACGAAACGCAATATAATATTTATACAATTATACTTTAATGAGTTTACATTAGAAAACAAAATTCTACGATAATTTCAGAAAGAAATTTCTCGTCGAAGATGATTGGGGAAAGAACGGGGGGTCGGAGTTGAGGGTTGGTTACCATTTTAAAGTGGCTGGGTCCCCCCTTCCTCTTCCTCTTCCTCTTCCTCTTCCTCCTGCACAGCACGTTCATCGACAATTCTAAAACAAAACATTGATCTCTCGGTCGAATCCTCCTCAACCCCCCACCGATACCCCCATCGATTCCCCCATCGATTCCCCATTATGCTAGTATGCATACAACTTGCACTATTAATGAGCACTCCGCACACTGTGTTCTTCGCAACTACATTGGGTCCCTCTATAAAGAGAGAGAGAGAGATACTCGCTTTAATAAACGGATCGTGGGGGAGGGGGGAGGGGGTAGTTGGCGAGGGAAGGGAGGGGGGTCATTTAATCATTCAACGTTCTTCCTTCGCGACGATATCTAACGAATATATAACGTTATTAACACAAATATTGCATTCGTTTACAATATTGTTGTTTTCTTGCAGCCCCCTCCCCCCTCCCTCCTCCTAACTCCCACGTTCCCTCACCGTCTGTCCCTTTAGCGATAAATTAAACGCCGTTTCGTAGTCGTCGTCGTCGTTCATTCAAGATTTGCATTTCCGTGAGAAACATTTTTCTTTTTTCCCCCCTTTCTATTTTTTATTTTATTTTATTTTATTTTATTTTTTATTTTTCCTTCCTCTTTCTTTTTTTCTTCTTTTTATTCTTTTAATTTTTTTTCCTTTTTTCTATACACGCAGCCGAGAGTTCGCGACGCGCGATGTCTTTTATTCGATTATATCGACTCAAACAAACGTTTATACATATTTTCAATTTTTTTTTTCTTTTTTTATTTTTCTTTTTTTTTATTTTTTATTCGTATCCGCAAATAAAAGCAGATTTAAAGGGGAAAGAAAAAAAAATAATAAAAAAAAAAAGATAGAGAGAGAGAGAGAAAAAGGTACAACGCTGGTTCTAGGGTGAGGCATAGGGGGAGAGGTAGGTGGGAGGAGGGTGCAGGGGGAGGGAAGAAAAATGGCGAATTCCATGGACGATTTTCACGATCTGTGGCTTGAATGACACACGACGGATGCGATGGGTTCCGTTCAACAACGAAGCGAGGAAGAGTATAACGTGTGGATGCGTACACCGATGGGAAAGGGTAAATGGGGGGTAGGAACGGGGCTGTGGGGACGGCGGGGGTCTCTTCAGGGTGTGATACTACAAACCCCCGTCGCGTCATTTGTGCGGCGGTTAAAACACGCGATCATAATCCTCTCGGGGGAGTTTTATTCGACTTTTAATAGAGCACAGCGCGCTATTTGATTTTGCTTTACGCCCAACGAACTACGCCACACACATACGCACGCAAACACACACACACACGAACACGCAAACATAACACGTACACCCGCGTGCCCTGGTGTTACTTTCTATCTTTTTTTTATTTTTTTTTTTTTTTATTTTTATTTATTTTCATATATATATGTGTGTATGTGTGTTTGTGTGTTTGTGTTCGATACACAACACGACATCGTATGTACGTACGTTCATATGTACGCACAAAAAATTTCAATTGACGCACGCGAGCGCAAATAGTCCATCTAAACGATCAGTTAACATTTTTTACCTTCCTTTCTTTCTTTCTTTCTTTCTTTATTTTATTACAATTTTCTATTTTATTTGGTCAGCATATTCAAACACATTTTTTTATTGATCAATATTTTTAAATACGCTATTCGATTAAGTATATTATACCCTTTATATACGTAGGGTTATTAATATATGGGTTTTTTTTTTTTTTTATATCTTCCGACAGTATACGTGAGTGGTCTGTCACTTCCGGCCTCTTTTTTTTGTTCTCGTTCTTTTAATCTACTCGACAAATTTTTTCAAAAAATTCATGCAAATCTTCGTAAATCTTCAACTCGATATATCCGATCATTTAATCCTCGACAAATTTATTTTTACATATAAATATATGGTTTTTTTTCTTCTTTTTTTTTGTTAAACAAATGGAACTAGTCTGTAAAAAAAAAAAAGATAGTTTTGGCTCTGACACGAGATACCCGTGTAAACCGTACGAAAGGGTTCAAATAATCTGCGTTTATATTCTCCCATTAAATGCGTGCTTTTGTTTTTAATCTTAGATTAGAAATTTTACAATTGCCATCGTAAATATGATGACGCAAATTTTGTTTCGTCTTTTTTTTTTTTTTTAACTTTCGACGAAATTTTCGGCCAAGCATAAAAACTCGAAAATTTATTTATTTCCATATACGTGTTATAAAGTCTCGTGGCGTAAACAAATAATTGCAAATACTTATTCTTCTTCGAATATTTTAGATGGAAGTGTTTTATTAATTTCCTTCCTCCCCCCCCAAAATAAAAAGAAAGAAAAAAAAAAAGAAAGAGAGAGAAAGCACAGTACGTTCGCGCGATGGACCTTTTAATTATTTCTTTCGAGAGACTTTAATGCTCAAACGAGCACTCGACCGAAAGAGAGAGAGAGAGAGAGAGAACACCTCAAGCGATTTTATATGATAATTTTCGAAAGCGTTCGGTTAAATTATCGAAAAGTTGACATAATTTATGCTGCCAGGAGAATTTTCCAACAAATTCGTACATTATTCGTGATAAATCTCATTTGTCTTTTCACTATTTCCTATATGTGTGTGATGTATGTATGTTTGTGTGTCTCGTTTTCTACTCCCCCTACATGCACGAGAGTAAAAGAGAGAGAGAGAGAGAAAGAGAGAGAGAGTAATATTTTGTTTCTGTATTTGTTCGATACTTTTATGATTGATCAGAAGAGTCGAACGAGATACATCATAATAAACGTGACTATTGCTACTAACTCGTTGTTACCACCCTGTCTATCTTTCTCTTTCTCTCTTCTCGAACATATGCGTTAATTGTTTCGTTCAAACAGTCATCGCGGATGAAAAGCATTAATAATATCGGAAATTACAAAAGAGTTTGCTAGATGTATACGTGGTGCGTGTGTATATATATGTATGTATGAACGTGTGTGTGGGTGGTGTGCGTTATATTTGTGTGTAATACAAAGAGGAAATTAAATTGCGCATAGGACACCTGCATGAACCCTTTAGCAATAACTAAAATTAATATTTTATTGACATATTATTGGCAAATCCCAGAATACTACGTCAGAGAGAAAGAGAATGTATATGTGTGTGTCAGTATGTGTGTGTGTGTGTGTAGAAAGTGAATACTCACGTTATAACCCTAATCATTATTTTCCAAGAATATACCACGTTATTATAATACTACATACGTTCGTTATTATACTTAATGAACGTATTACGCACTAAAGCCGAAAAATCTCTCAAGAGTATTCTCGTGTGAAAAGCATATTGAAAATCATGCGGTGCGTTATAATCGTTCTCCCGGAATAACCGGAAAGAAGCTTTCGTGGCTTTTGATACTGAAATATTAGCGAGTCGGATTATATTCGACTCTGCAGAATTGTGTTCAACTTATACATATATATATACAGTGTGAACCGTATACATACTGTGAACTGGGTATGGAAAAAAGTTATTTAAATATTTCGCTTGTATAGTACTCGTTTTAATAGTCAATCAGATTATACCTTCGAATACCGGGTGTGTTTATACATATCTATATGTATGTATGTATGTATGTATGTATGTATGTATGTCTCTGCTGCTGTTCTACGTTTATATACAGAAAATGTATTTCAATTTTTCACTATCGCCAAATTTTTATACGGTTTAAACCCCCGAACGAAAAAGTTTTTCATACATATATACATGTATAAATATAAATAACTTTGTCGTTTTTTAATTCTGTTTTTCAATATTTTTTTTTCTTCTTTTTTCTTTTTTTTTGGTCGTTAACACATTTGCCTCTTAATTTTTTTTTTAGTTAACTTTTGTTCTCTCTCTCTCTCTCTCTCATTCGTACTGCGTTTAATTTCCTTCTTTTTTATTTTTTTTTTTTTTTTTTTTTTTTTTCTTTCTTTTTCTTTTGTCACGAATATCTCGAGTATATATATATATTGTAACCTGGTAAATTACCATAATCGTTCGGTCGTGTAAAACCTCGACTCGATCGTCATCTTGCCACGAAAATGGAACACCATATATATACATATATACATACGTGTACTCACTATACTTTCCACGAAGTAGATCTTTTCTGAAGGTGTGTGTATGTATGTGTGTGTGTGTGTGTGTGTTGGTATCGTCGTGAAAATATTTTCTCTTTGAAGTAACGTTCTTTTAGTTTTTTTTTTTTTTATTGGATTAGCGAAAGCGTACGAGCATATCGAATTTTACGATAACTTCGCGTGACATCGGAAATCATCGATCCCGAGATCGAATTAACAAATATCGTGGCTAGGGGAGAGGGGAGGGGGGAAAGAAAAAGAAAAAAGAAAACCCTACGTCTCTTTTTTTTTTTTATTTAAATCGATAACGAAAGCAAACATAAAATTTTATGCTTTCGTTTATAATTCGTTCGTTACAAAATTACACGTCACGAGAATTAGATTTAAAAACTGAATGGTTGTGGTTGTAGGTTCCATCAATTAAATTAACTATCCGAAGGGCGATTATGATTTCTGCTACTTCGGTTAGGATCTTCGTTCAAGATCGTTGTCAATATTATCTTTCCCGATAGTTAAGGATGAAATACTCGTTGATTGGACGTTCGAGTTTCATTGAAAAGTAATACCACCACCACCACCACCCATTGGTTCCAACAAGAAACTTTACAACTTGTTCAACGTATAAATATATAATTGTAAACAATACGCGTTCATCATTTTACATAAAAATATACCAAAATATATTAAATCCGTGTGTTGAAAATATTTAAGCATCTAAAAGAAAGAAAGAATAAATTCAAATAATGATGTTCAATAATAATTATACAGAAAAAAAAGAAAAGAAAAAGAAACAAACTAGTAAGAAATATTAAATTTACGATTGGAATGAAACATTTTTCAAACCTCCAGTCGTTGATGCATTTTGTATTGCAATCAAGATACATATAAAAACAATAATATATATAAATATAAACAAAATAAATATATAAACAATAAACGTAAGAAAGGGATAAACAAAACTAAGGAAAAATTTCAAACCTCCAGACTGTTGATGCATTTGGTATTGCAATCAAGATACATATAAAAACAATAATATATAATATAAATATAAACAAAATAAATATATAAAAATAAATAAAAAAAATAATAAAATAAATAAACCCCAGTCGTTGATGCATTTGGTATTGCAATCAAGATACATATAAAAACAATAATATATAATATAAATATAAACAAAATAAATATATAAACAATAAACGTAAGAAAGGGATAAACAAAACTAAGCAAAAATTTCAAACCTCAGTCGTTGATGCATTTGATGTTGCAATCAAGATACATATAAAAACAATAATATATATAAATATAAATAAAATAAATATATAAAAATAAATAAAAAAAATAATAAAATAAATAAACCCCAGACGTTGATGCATTTGGTATTGCAATCAAGATACATATAAAAACAATAATATATAATATAAATATAAATAAAATAAATATATAAACAATAAACGTGAGAAAGGGATAAACAAAACTAAGCAAAAATGGGAACGTAAATGACGATGACGACGTGCTGATATTTTATAATTGAAGAATGACAAAATTGTCTTCGGTAGAAACATTGAACGTGTGTTAGAGTTTGGTGTAGGTGGAAGACAGACAGACAGAGAGAGAGAGAAAGAGAGAGAAATAGAGAGGTAGGTAGGTAGGTAGGTAGGTAGGTAAATGAAATAGGTCGTGAAGGGTTGCGCAGTCTCGTAGGGACCTTAATTAATCCATCCTTCTAGTGGAGTACTTGTGTTAGGTGGCTGATGTTGGAAGCTAGCACTGTTAGTTAACCCTTTCTCTCTCTCTCTCTCTCTCTCTCTCTCTTTCTTTTTTTTCTCCCTTTTTCAGCTTCTCTAACACGTATGCGCATACACGCAAGTAAAGATTGTACGATGCAAAAGCTGGTTCAACCACTCGTGGGAAAGAAACTCTCTCTCTCTCTCTCTCTCTCTTTCTGTCTCTCTCTCTCTCTTTCTCATACACACTCTTTCTAATTCTAGCTTATATCGTTCACGTGTACGAAACTCATTCCCTGTTTTTCTCTCTCTTCGTTTCTCATTTGAAGTCGAACGAGAGAGGAGACTTCAACTACCACCCCCTACCCCTTACCCCCTTTTACCAAGAGGAATTTGATCAGCAGAATAATATCCAAGTACTCGTCTACAATAACATTTTCTGTTTCAGCAAATTTGATCTATTTATTTTATCGTCCCTTCGTTTTTCTTTTCTATTTTATTTCATTTATTTAATAACGTTTTTCTTTTCTTCTATGGTGTCCTATCATTGTTTTGTTCTTCCTTTTTTCTCACTCTATGCGAGATCATCGGAATGGTTAGGATTCTCTTATTTATGGTATTTTTTGATTTCTCGTTGAGTATTTGATCTTTCTGCTTGCTCAGTGTATAATTCTGATAAACTTCTACAACTGATTAGAATTGGAAAAAATTAGTTTGGGTGATTTAATGATATTTTTTGATTTCTTGTTGAGTATTTGATCTTTCTGGTTGCTCAGTGTACAGTTCTGATAAACTTTTACAACTGATTAGAATTGGAAAATATTAGTTTGGATAACGTAATGGTATTTGTATCTTTCTAATTGGGTACAGGTACTCTTCCCACAACACGGTTTTGTTATAACACGATTCATAAATTGTGGAAACTGTCCAACAATATTACAATATATGAACTATGTTATAACATAGTTTAGCACAAACACGATAAGAGAATTGCGACAAATCTTTATACGATATTGTACTTCTACAGCACTGAATAACATGATTTTTGTTTAACATATTTCAAAAACTAAATTACCTTCAAATATTAACGGGAAGGAAAAATAAACTATATATATATAATAATATATAAATAATTAATAATATAATAATAATATAAAATTAAAAAAAAATTAAAATTAAATTAAAATTAATAATATGAAAATTATTAATAATAATATATAAATAATATATAAATAAATATATATAACACGGTTTTATACAACACAACATTTTTTAGGAACCTATCTACCGTGTTATAGAAGAATTATTTGTATTTGATTTTTCTGCTTGTTCAGTGTATACTCCTGATAAATTCCTACAAACTAATTAGAATATGAAAAAATAAGTTTGACACAATAATAATTTTTTCTTTCTCATCGAGTATTTCCTTATCTTTTTACTTGCACGATTTATGATCCTAACGAACAAACAACTCCCCACCTCACCCCCCTATAACAGTATACAATTGAAAATAAAAAAAACAAATTCTCCAAATTTGTTTAATTTCCTTACTATACCTTTATATCTCTTCTACATTTACGTTTAATTATATTAAAATTATATGTGGGATGCGAGCACCTCCAAGCCAAACACTTAAATAGGCATTCGTGAGGAGATTGGACGGTGGGCCCTGGATAGCTCAATTGGTTAAAGAGCAGTCGCCCGGAAAGCGGAAGATCCGGGTTCGAGTCCCGGTCCAGTCTGTCCAACGGCCCAATTTTTCACGAATCCTACATATATTAAATTTAAATTATATATAATATTATATATTAATTATATAAAATTATATTTAAATGAAAATTATATAAAATTATATTAAAATTAATTATATTAAAAAAAAAAAAATGAAAGAATGACTGCTCGAACGAATCATCAAACATCAAGCAAGCAATTGTAGAAAAATTTGGTTGTTTATCCCAAACTAACACGGGTATACTTGAACTTCTTTCAAGATTTGTTTAATTTCCTTATTATATCTTTATATCTCTTCTACATTTACGTTTAATATTAAAATTAATTATATTAAAAAAAAAAAATGAAAGAATGACTGCTCGAACGAATCATCAAACATCAAGCAAGCAATTGTAGAAAAATTTAGTTGTTTATCCCGAAACTAACACGCGTATACTCGAACTTCTTTCAAGATTCGTAATAAGGTAAGAGGAACTAGTAAAAAAAGAAATATAAAGAGGATATAAAAGCGTGAGGATAGAATAAGATCAAGTGACGCGTCTTTTTCATTGGTCGTAAGAAACGCGAACCCGGTGAGATTCTTAAACGCAACTTCTTCGAACTATAAGAACAGAATGACGACGACGACGACGAGGAACGAAACGAAGGTAGAAAAAGAGTTTACCGAGAGAGAGATTCCCTCTTTTCCATCAAAAGAGAAAAAGAAGAAGAAGAAGAAAAAGAAGAAAAAAAAATAAACTTTCGTCTCTTCTCTGGGCGTTAGCCGATAATTCCACGCGACAACTTAAAAGGGAGAGAAGTAAGAAGAAAAAAGAACGAAGAAGAAGAAAAAGGTGGATGATGAGAAGGAATAGAAGGAGGAGGAGGGGGGTGAGCGGAAAAAGAGGTGGTGGGGGGGGTTGGGGACGGGGGTTGGTATGAAGATATCGAGTAACGCTTGAACTGAAATCGCTGCTGAAACTTTTAATTGATAGAGTTCGAATGATATGACGACGAGCCTAGATAAAAAGAAGAAGAAGAAGAAGTAGAAGAAGAAGAAAAAAAAGAGAAAGAAAGAGTGATCGGGGGGAGGGTGGAGGAGATGATGGGTGGGGGGAGTTGGTAAGAGGAGATAGTCAAAGAAGAGAGGTGGTTCTACTTCTTCTCTTCGGTTGTTTGATAAGGTAAGGAGTTTGCAAACCTGTGTAGGATAAAGTATAAAGTATGAAAGAATTTTTGTTACGGGTCCGAAAGCAGCAACAGCAACAGCAACAGCAGCAGCAGCAGCGTAGTCACGCATCGTCGCGCACAATTTTCACGGTCGGTCGTGCAACGACGAGCACCACCTTTAATAAGACGATATTTTTTCCTTCTTTTTTTATTTTTCTTTTCTTCTCATACCCCTTCTATCCCTATCTATAAAATAAATAAAGTAGAAAAAAGATAGTATGATAAAGAGAAAGTGGGAGTGGGAGTGGGAGTAGGAGTAGGAGTGGGGGTGGGAGTGGGGGTGGGAGTAGGAGTACAAAAAAACAACAAAATCTAACGAAAAAAAGACCAATAAGCAGGTACCACTTTGCTGACGATTTTCCTTTTATGGTGGACGGTGCGGTAGAAGAAGGGATAGGGGGGTAGGGAGTTTCAGTCTGAATCTGGAAGAAACAAAATCTAACGAAAAAAAGACCAATAAGCAGGTACCACTTTGCTGACGATTTTCCTTTTATGGTGGACAGGGAGGAACAGGAAGATGAAGTCCCGGGGGTGGGGAAGGTTAAGGGGTTTCTTCTGAACTGGAAAAAAACAAAATAGAATTAAGAAAAGACCAATAAGCAGGTACTACTTTGCCGATGATTTTCTTTTTACGATGAACCGTGAGAAAAGGGCCGAGAGGTCTAAAAGAGGGGGTTTTGGTCTGAGTCCGGTGAAAGAAACTTTTTTTTTTTTTTCTCTCTTCGACGACAACCGCGCGATAATAATTTGAATATTATTTTCTTTATAACCCAAATATAAATATACAAATACAAAAGAATTGTATTTATTTATGAAAGAAATGCGATTGACGGAAGAAAAAGAGAATATCACAGTTAGAGAGTGTTATATTTTATCCATATAAATATATATGTATGTGTGTGTATGTGTGCGTCGTTCGAAGAGAAAGCTGCTCTCGGAGGTTTCGTTAAAAGCTCGACCGAGACCTTATTTAAAGTGAAAATTGCGGGCTCGTTCCATGGACGAGCAGAGAAACGCTAGTAGTAGAGTTGGATGGTGAAAGGAGGATGAGAATGAGGAAGAGGGGTGGAGAGGGGAGGGGAGGAGAGAGGAGTGGGAGGGAGAGTTAGAGAGGCCGGAGAATGCAAACATATATCGAATGCTGTCAGTATAAATTATTAAATATCGCGAAAGCCGTTTTCGGACGGGCAAGCGAGTTATTTTCGCGCATTTCACAATTTTCAGAACGGTTTAGCGTCAGCGTCTGCTACGTGGCGGGAGGAAGGGAGGAGGGTGGTGGGTGGGGGGCAGGCGGAAAATGGTGGGGGACGAGAGTTTATACTCTTCGTACGCGAGATATCGCAATGGGAAGGGGTTGGGAAGGGAAGGGAAGGGTGTGTTGTTGCTCGTGCATGGGAAAAAGGTGGTGGTTGGGTTTGGTAGCTGCTTTGGCGAATATTTCGAGTATTGTGTGGCGTTTTCCCTATCGTTAACGCATCGCATCCTCCTCGTCCAGGATGCAAATCTCTTTTAGAAACTCGTTGAAATTATTAATGTTCTTCATTAGGTGTTATCCTCCATTTTCGAAAAAAAGAGACAGAGATAGAGGGATGGTGGAGGGTAAGGATGGAGGGAATGCTAAAAAAAGAGGGTAGGGGAAAAAAGAGGACAACAAAGGAAAAAGGGGGGAAGGAGGGAGGGGCCGTTCGTTGTGGGGGCTGTGCATTTTTCATTTTCATACGAGTATATCATATTACAAATCGTATAGAAAATTTATGCTCGTACGTACGTATCCATCTATTTATCTGTCCTCTTATCGTATGTGTAAAATGTATGAATACTTGTACGCACGTGTATGTATTATTCGTATATACCCGTTTATATTATAACGATAGTTCGAGCGTTTTCAACGTTTCGTCATTTGCGGAAGCACCCTCCAACGTAACGTTTTGCATCGTTAAACCGGTCGCTATTTTTCGATACTTCCTCCAGCACCCTTTTCCCCTCCCACTCATCCTCCTCCTCCTCCTCCTCCTCCTAAACCTGCGCGTACGTACAATCGCCAATATTCAAATCTACAAACACACCACTACCACTACCACCACCACCACCACCATTCTCGGTCGCTTCATTATCTCGTCGGTATTTTTCTCCTATTAGTCTTTATTAATCGTCGAATGTTTTTGCCTAACGGATAGATAGGAACGTGTTCTCTCGAGCACTTACACACACACACACACGCGTGCAAAAGGTACTCCAAAGAAAACTGTATATGTTGGTGTTGGTGGTAGTGGGTATGCTACATGGGGGGTGGGGAAAAAAAAAAGATGCGTATGCAATATTTCCCGCGATATCGTTCCAGATCGTTTCGAACTATTATTCTCTCTAATCGAAATAAAAGAAAAGGAACAAACAAAAGTGCATTCCTTTTCTATCATATATATATTTATTTTCTATTATTTATAATCGGATTGTCGTATCTTTCAACGTTAGTCATGCGTATCGAAACAAACAAAAAAAAAAAAGAAAAGAGAAGAGAAAAATAAAAATGATGATTCTTTGTCTTCATTATCTATGGATATATCCAATGAACACCCCTCACCAGTATATTTATTCGCGTTGTCATAATTTTGTTTCCCTGCTAGGTGTGTGTCAGAGAGAGAGAGAGAGAAAGAGAGGCAGAGAAGGTGTTCCCACGCGGCAGGGGTGGGTGGGTGGATGGGGGCACACGGTGGTGGTGGTGGTGGTCCCACTGTATATGCGTTGAAAAATACGCGATCGGGGGTGTGATGGCATAGCAACGGATGATCCGTTAAAACTGCTACATGACGAGCCATAATTCTGACTGATTAAATATGCATGGGATTTGGTGTACAGCACGATTCCGTGACGTGGCAATACTACGCTCGGCTTTCCACCCTCTACTACCACCCCCTTTCCCTCATTTTGGACACCCCTGACGCAACCCCGATTCCATACCTATACTTCTACCTTCACCGGCAACCCACCCTCCTCCTCCTCCTCCTCCTCTTCCCTATTTAACTCATCCCTCTTTCAACTTCTCTCTTACTACCCTTCCATATCATCCCCCCCTTCCAATATCATCCCTCCCCCCCTACTCCATTTACCTTTGTCCGTTCGTTCTCCGTTCTCTACCCCCTTCTTTCTCCCCCTCGAATTTGCTTCAATTTGCTGTTTATCCGTTAAATGTACGATAAACAATGGATCCGTTTTCGCGACTACGACCGACAAACAGCGGCCTCGTTGCGGGCATGATTTCATCGATCTTGTCTACTGTTCTTTTTCTTTTTTTTTTTTTTTTTTTTTTTAATTCTTTTTCTCTTCTCTTTTTTGTTTTTCTTTTTTTCTTTTTTATTAAATACGATTTCAGACGTTGCGTATTTTTTGACATTTCGTTTCACCTATGATCGAAATTTTTGTAGAAATAAATAAATTACGAACGTTTCGTACGTTAACTTTTGATAATCTAATAATATAATACATTTTAATTTATTTCGAATATAAAATATTTATAATTATCGACCAATTTTATATAATCTCACATTTTTCTTTGATGATTTCTTTCTTTTTCTTTTCTTTTCTTTCCATTTTTTTTTTATAATTTTATTCCGTCGAAAGTAATATTTCCACAGAGCCAGCCCCACACTGCCATTTATATATCGTAGAACGCTTCGATTTAAAAATGAAAAGTCTTAATAGTTTGTTATTCCAGTCTTGATTATCCTTCGTCTACTTTATACATTTCTTTTTAATTATATAATTCAAAGTTTGTTCTTCATCGGCATTGCCGCCAGATGCTTCGCGACAATTTTTCCTTTTTTCTTTTTTTTTACCCTTGTTCGTTTCTTTCTTCGAGCAACGACGATTGCTTTTCATGGAAAATGTATATAAAAGAAAATATAATTTATTCGATAGAAAGTATAACAAACTATATTAAATAGGGTTTGAGAATGATAGAAAATAAATAAATCAATTTCTTCTTCTTCTTCTTCTTCTTCTTCTTCTTCTTCTTCTTCTTCTTTCACCAAGTTTTTACAGAATCGAACAAATCGAACAAATTTAACGGTTATATAAAGAAAAAGAAAAAAACAAAAAGTAAGAACAAGAAAAAATAAAAAAAAAAGAAAAAACGTTATACGAAATTAATTTTATAAAAAAAACTAGTGTGTGTACTTATGTACGCACGTAAGAAGTTATACTTCTTTGCCGTACCAAAACGAACATAACCTCAATAACCTCAAAAATAACTTCAAAAAAAAACTTCCAAGAAAAAAATAACTTAAAAAAAAAATAATTATTATATATATATTATATAAGAAAGAATAAAAAAAAAAGAAAAATCAAAATATAGATATGCAGTCCACACTAAATATAACAGAGATATATCGAATAACTTCACGCGTCAACAGTCATGGCGCGGTTACAGCATTAGTTCTCGCTTCGATCGTTTAAGTAAAGCAGCGCTGAGTAAGATTAGTATTTGGATGGGTGACCCGCTTGAGAAAAAAAGGGGAAGAAGAAAAGAAGACAACTTCATGCCGTATACTTGAAATCGCTTTGCCGCGTGTCGTAAATACCGACAAACTTCATGGTGTCGTTTTTCCAAACGCTCGGAACAAAATCACTCCCCATTACATTTTCCCCAACGCTTCAAAAGAAGTATAACTTCAAAATAATTATAAAATATACTTGCACACAAATTCATTGCAATTTAATTAAATATTTATTTTGTAGTACCCGAATAACCGTGCAAGTCTTAAAAGAATATCTTCAATAAGAATACAGAATATCGTGAATTTTTATAAGCTACACATACACACATACACACACATATATATACATATAGTAGTAGTAATTCGATCGGTGTATGTTTTTTCCTAAATCTTTTTACCCCCTTTTCAGCACTTTACGCTCCGGCATTTCATATTCGCGTCACGAAAATGCACGTATCGTGCGCCAGTTTTGAAAACATATCGCTCGGCGGTACGCCCGGTACCGTTCGCGTATCGTTCTATTTGAAAAATTGCTCGTGGCCCGAATGAAAAATGTTTTTTTATTCTTCTTCTATCATTTTGTTTTCCCTTTTATTTCTCTCCTCTCTCTCTCTCTCTCTCTCTCTCTCTCTCTTTCTCTGTCTATTTCTTTCTCTCTCTCTCCGCGAGATATTTTCCACGAGTATGCACGAGAGATCACGAACGACATTTTTCGCGAATTTTTTTGTTGGTTTTAAAACACCCTGCCCCCCTCCTTCTCTCCCCAGCCCACCCCTTTTTTTCTCCGTGTTTCTCGTGTATATCGCGTAGAGAGAGAGAGAGAGAGAGAGAGAGAGAGAAAAAAAAGGAAAAATACGACGTGGTAGTAGAGTACTACACGCGTGTATGCATGTTAGTTTTCTATTTCGTAAAAGCTTAAGCAAAATCGTTTCTCAAAAGGGGCCAATAGCCGCCTAAAACACGCAAATATCGATAATCCTTTATCCCTTGTATTTGCGTGTATGTATTGTATGTGTGTGTGTGTCAGATTTTCTTAAGTCAAGCTCACGAGACGCAATTTAGTACGGCTTTCCTTTCATTGTACTTATACGTTTCGTAATTAACAAGCCACTTCTAATCCCCCGTGTTCCCCCCTTCCCCCTGTCCCCCCTTCTCGTCATCCCCTTCCTCCTTCTCGCTTTTCTCTCTTTTCTCTTTCTCCTTCTTTGAATAAATAACTCTCGGTATACATAACTCGCGTGTGTGGCTCTCTTGTTAAGCAGAAATTGGAGAGGACTTTAAAGACTTTTCGGTCGAGAACTACTTTGGGGTTACTTGGTGGTGGTAATGTTGCTAGTAGTAGTGGAGGTGGTGGTGGAGGTGGTGGTGGTGGTGGTGGTGGACGTCGTTTATTTGCACGAGGAAACCCATTTATGCAGATTTCAACACGAATGTTCTTTTAGCTGATTGCTAAGGATTTTATCCGAGTATAGTTAAATCTGAAGTATTCATTCTCTGTCATAGATAGATGGATAGATGATAGATAGATAGATAGATAGATAAATAAAGAGAGAGAGAAGTAAGATATATATAGTCAAGTTCGATTGTCCAGTGGTCGAGTATTAAATATTTACTTTTATTCTATTCGTTTCTAAACTCGTTTACTTACTTTCTCTTTCGAAACTCTTCGTACGAATAATAAACGTTTCCTTACAAAATTATCTCTTTCGGTTTTGATTTTTAAATAATTTCGCGGTAACACACACACACACAGACACACACTCAATCGGTGGTGTGAAATCGGTATTCGTTCGTGAAAGAAACGTTCTAAGTTCGATATTTTTGTTCTTCTTTGCATTTCTCTCTCTCTCTCTTTCTCTCTCTATATTTGGTATTTTTTTTTTTACATATAAAAGAAGAAAATAAATACGATAGGAAAGAGAAAGAGAGAGAGAGAAAGGTACGAAAAACTTTCACTCCGTTCGGTAAACTCTGACAACAATTTTTTGTTTTATTTAACACACTAGCACCCAGTAGTGTTTCGAGTACCGTTTTACCGTACTTGTATTTTTATTTTATTTTCTTTCTTTTATTTTTTTATTTTCCATGATTCCCATTAATCAAATTTCTACGCAATCGCGTTGAGAGATTGTAAATTAAGAAAATGAGGGAAGAGAAAAGAAGAAATTTGTTAAAGTAAGGATCGGTAAATTGGAATGCGCGTTAAAGCAAAGGTTAAATCGAGGTTTCAGGAGTTCAGATGCATAAAGAAAGAAAGAGAGAGAGAGAGAGAGAACTATGTTAAACCCCATGGCTTTCGCGGATGCCGATATAGCAGAGAAGTTGAGACGTCCGTTCTCCTTGACGTGGAAAATGTTGGAAGTAAAAGGGGTTGGGTGGAGGAGAAGTAGAAGGGGGATGATGGGAGGGGGAAGTGGGGGGTGGTAGTAGGGGTGTGACGGACGGTTAATTAGACTTCAACTCCGAGTAGTCAGCGATTGAATTCCCTTGGGGGCTGGTCCAAAATGTTTCAACGCAAGAAACTCATAGCTATTGTCGGATAAATGATAAACGATGCTTATTAGTTTAACGCCATCCACAAATTTACGATAAAGGTTTTACTAGTTTCAATATTTCATCATTCTATCTTAATGAATAAATCACCTAATCTCGTTAGTATTATACCGTTTAGGAGTTTTACAATCGTCAATGATATACATTCGTCAATTTTAACTTTTTATTTGCCTATATTTTATTTCATTTTATTATTATTAATAATAATAATAATAATAATAATAATGTATTATTTTATATATAACAATTTCAAATAATTCTACGAAAATTGAATGAAACGTTATAAAATACGATATACGAATCGTTTAAACTTTCTATTACCACCACTCCCTCCGCCACTTTTCCCCCCTCCCCTCTCCAGGTAAAATAATCCTATGGTGGGTTACCTCTTTTCGTTAACTATCGTTATACTTTAAACGTTTTAGATAAAAAAAAAATAATCCTACACAACTCTTAGGCTTTTGTCTAAGTATATAATATAAAGTAGAAATTGAAGCGAGATGCAATCCTGTTTGTTTGAATTTACGAGATCAACTGAGAAAGGTGTAAGCCGGTGGGTGTTGAACAGAGTCACGTACACCTACTCTTTCCTCCTCATAAACACAAACACACACACACATACACACATACACGTTCTCTCTCTTTCCGTTCATTGCCTGGAGAAACTAAAAAATGAACAAGCGTCAAGCCAACTAGAACATGATCTTTCTTGTTGAAACGACTTATCCTCTCTCTTTTCCCACCCCCTTTCCCCTCACCTCCCCCCCTCCTTTTCACGCTTCATACACACCTCTCCTCTCCTCTCTCCAATCCTTTCTTCCCTTCCCCCCAAACCCCTTTTCCTTCGAATGAAGCTTAAATCCGCCTTCCTCTTTCTCGTACCTATACATATATATATGTTTACACACACATATATATGTATAAATGTACGTGTACGTGCTTAATTCGCGTTCGGGCGACGCTGAAAATCCGACACGCGAAAATCTCGTTCTAATTCCAGCGTTATTTCCTTCCTCTTTACTGAGAAAGTGTGTAAAATAAACATTCATGGGATATACACCTATTACTCTTTCATCTGTTTCTTTTTTTTTTGTTAATTCTTTTTTTTTTTCTTTTTCTTTTTCTCTATTTTTTTTTTTTTTTAAATATTATTACTCTCAGTAATGAAACGTCTTAGAAAAGTAAAATTGGTATAGTCAATCATAATTCATTTTAAGGATTAAATATCATAGATTAAAATATACTACCTACGCGTTCCAACAATTAAGAAATTATTTTCTAATCTATCGTTAATCACTGCAATTTTGTCGATTATTCAAGTTATAATCCGATAAACATGGAATAAATTAGATAACTAATAATAATAAGATACATAAATGTTTTCTAATTCTATAATTAAAATAAAGTATCATTGACCTTCTCTGAAACAACTACTACTACTACTATTACCACCACAACTACCACTATTTTAACAATCAACGGATAATTATAATTGATTGGTAAAAGGGAAGTGGTACTCTCTTTCTTTCTCTCTACATTTAGAAATAATTTTTAATAAAACCATTACACGTTAACTTTAATTGAATATATCCCCTTACAAGTTTTTCATCGGAACAAATTGTAACGTATGCTGAGATACAATGTCAGATAGGGTTAAGAGAAGTGGAGTAGGGAGTGGGGGGAGTGGGGGTAGGTAGGAAGGTAGGTTCAAGTCATACTTTCGCGATTAAAACGTCGCACGAGAGAACTTGTATCAAGTATCGTGCCTCGTACCGAGAGAAAGAGAGAAAAAGAGAGAGAGAGAGAGAGAGAGAGTTTGTAGGGGGTTTCGGATGGGTGAGAGAAAGGAGGGGGGGTTGAAGAGGGAGATAGATGGGTGGGGATAGGAGGTAGAGTTGGCGAAGGGGTCGGGAATTGGGGTGATGGTGGTGATGGTGGTGGTGCTGGTGATGCTGGTGGTGGTGGTGGTGGTGCTGCTGCTGGTGCTGGTGCTGAGGAGGGGTGGAAAGGCGGATGGGAAGAGGCGATATCGATTACAGGCGTATTCAACGGAGCGTAGATTCGCGATAAAGCAGTCCTGGGCGGTTGTACGAGCCTGTGCAGCGTAATGAAATAATACCTAGCGTTGAAGAAGAGAGAGAGAGAGAGGAAGAGAGGAAGAGAGAGATATCAATTCTACCGATCCCAACCTACGGTCGAAAATCTGCCGCAGGCATTTTACCTGCATGCAACACTCTCTCTCTTTCTCTCTCTCTCACTCATTCTATTTCTGTTTTTCTCTCTTTCTCTTGTACACCGTCACCGATTGGCGCTGCAATTTTCGAGCTCGTATGGCGCACCAAGTGGAGGAGTAGGAGTAGGAGGAGGAGGGAAGGAAGGAAGGAAGGTTTGGGAGAGAGATATGTGGTGGTTGATGGATATATAGAGAAAAAAGGCTTGTGGATCTGAAAATGAATCCTAAAAAGAGAAAGACGGTAGAGAAAAAGAATTTCCGTGTATTATACATCGATTTCTTTCCTACCTTCACCTTCCTTCTTTCCTTCGTTCGTTCGTTCGTTCGTTCGTTCGTTCATTTCTTTCATTTTATTCTTTCGTATCTTCTCTTCGTACACGTTCGAAGAAAAGAAAGAAAAGTACTCGCCGATTGGACAAAAAGTGACTCTAGCCGCCCATACGTACTTTTCTCTATCTATTCTTCTATACGAAATAAAAAGAGAGATTGGAGTGGTGAAGGTGAAGAGGAGGAGGAGGAGAAGGTGGAGGTGGTAAGAGAGGTGGGTTGGCTGTTAGCGTTCTCCTGGTACTGGTGGCTGTTGCTGCTGTTGCTACTCCAACGACTTAATCACATTGAAACGGCTCTGAGCACGTCAGCTCCCCCGAAACGCGTTGTTTCTCTGATTTCATCCGATATTGTTACCTCGTTGTCAACGTTCTCTTTCCACCTCTCTCTCCTCTCCTCTCCTCTCCTTTCCTTTCCTTTCCTTTCCTCTTCTCTTCTCTTCGTTCCTATCTTCCATTCGTCCGTTTCAGACGGACACCAACCAGGTATAGAGAAATTCCTCGAAATACATCGTGGTGTTGTACCCGTGTTAAAGATAGAAGAGACACCACCACCACTACCACCACCCACGTACACACCTAAGATAAAACGGGATAGAATTCACCCTCCCGTTTTCTGCTGAGCGAGTAAACGATAGAGATTGGGAGGTATGGGAATGCGAAACTGTGTACTCCGCAGAGAAATATATATACATATATAGAGAAAGAGAGAGAGAAAGAGAGAGAGAGAGAGAGTATAACACGGGAAAATACAAACTAACCGAACGGCTAGGAGGAGTGTTGCGTTTAGAACAACCCCCGCTGCTGCTGCTGCTGCTGCTGTTGCTACTGCATGTTCTTCTCTCCTTTTCGAAAGCAGTTTCATATAGAAGGATTGAGAGAAACGAAGAGAGGGAGAGAGAGAGAGAGAGAGAGAAATGGATGGATGAACTCGTTTGCGTCGGTAATTCTCTCGTGTCAGAGAATTCCAGATACAAACGGCCCCCATAACATCTCGTACACAACACCACACACTCTCTCTCTCTCTCTCTCTTCTGACCGTTCTGGACTGTTGCGTACCTGCTTGTCCGTCCAATCCTTCTATCAAAGTACTCCATCTCTATTTCTGTCTCTCTTTATCTTCATCTAAATCAATCGATCCATCGATTGATCCTACTTTTTTTCTTTTCTTTTCCTTTTTTTTTAACTACGCCTCCTCCCATCTTTCCCTCCCCCTCTCATACACACGTTTCTTCTATATCAAAGTATTCTATTCCTTCGATCCAATATGTTTTTACGTTTACTCTAAATAATCGATCGTTGGGAATCGATGAATCGTATTTTCTTCCTTTTCGTACCACTACCACCATTATTACCACCACACAACCAACCAACCAACCGTCTTCCTATTGCAGTTAGAATTTCCATCCTGCTATTAACCCGTCTTTCTATACCCGTTCATCCGAACGTCTATTTTCTATTTTGTATCTTTTACTATCTTCTTCTATCTATCCATCTCTCTCTCTCTCTCTCTCTCTTTCTGCCTGCCTATCTGTCTGTCTGTCTGTCTGTCTGTCTCTTTCTCATCGTCAATCGGTAATCAGTGGAAGAGCGATTAATCCTACGCTCGATATACGAACGCGTGGCCTCTCGCACAGAAAATCTACCTTTGTTTTTCAGATGCTTGCATACGGAAAGTAGGTTATCGCGAAATAGGTCTCGTTTATTATCACTTATAAATACGTACGCACCACACACGTACGTAATCTATATAACACACATACACACGACACACAACCACATCCACATCCACACCACCTGCACGACCCCACACGCATTTTCTCTATTCCATGATGAATCGCGAGAAAGTTTTGTTTTTCATTTTCCTTTTTTTTCTCTTTCTTCCTTAAACCCCCCCACCCCACCCCCGACCTTCCCACCTACCTAATTATTTTTTTCCTTTGATTTTTTTTTTAATTTCTTTTCATTTATTTTTATAATACGCGTGTGTGTTTCTCTCTCTCTCTCTCTCTCTCTCTTTCTTTCTTTTTCTCTTTTTTATTTTGAAAGATAAATGAAATAATTTCTAGATCAATGAATCGACGTCAAACGTGAAGTTCGACTTTAATTCGAGAAACGAGATATCAATCTTAAATAATCACGGATTATTACACTTTTCTAATTCGTTTTTTGTTTTTTTTTGTTTTGTTATCTATTTCGTTGTTCAATGAACGGTAATGAAAACTTTTACCTGGCCGAGGGATATGCACCTATCTTTATATTAGTTTTCTTTTCTTTTTCTTTTTTTTTTTTTGAAGTTATACTTCTTTTGGCGCGTTGGGGAAAATATAATGGGGAGTGATTTTGTTCCGGGCGTCTGGAAAAACGACACCATGAAGTTTGTCGGTATTTACGACGCGCGGCAAAGCGATTTCAAGTATACGGCATGAAGTTGTTCTTTTCTTTTCCTTCCTTTTTTTCTCATGCGGGTCACCCATCCAAATACTAATCGTACTCAGCGCTGCTTTACTTAAATGATCGAGCGGGAACCAATGCTATCACAGCGCCATGGTTGTTGACGCATGAAGTAATTCGATATATCTCTCTTATATTTAGTGTGGACTGCATATCTATATTTTGATATTTTCTTTCTTTTTTTTATTCTTTCTTATATATATAAATAATAATTATTTTTTCTTTTAAGTTATTTCTTTTCTTTGAAGTTTTTTTTTGAAGTTATTTTGAGGTTATTGAGGTTATGTTCGTTTTGGTACGGCAAAGAAGTATAACTTCTTACGTGAGTACATAAGTACACACACCAGTTTTTTTATTCTTTCTTATACTTTCTTTTAAGTTATTTTTTTTTCTTTGAAGTTTTTTTTTTGAAGTTATTGAGTTATACACGGCACAGAAGTATAACTTCTTACGTGTGTACATAAGTATTTTCATTTTAATTATATATGCACAATTTCGAGGAAAGTATTATTTTTCGCGTGCGAGAAATACGTGAAAGAGATTGATTGATTTATTAATCGTTTAATCTCG
Organism: Polistes fuscatus; assembly: GCF_010416935.1. NCBI lineage: Eukaryota > Metazoa > Arthropoda > Insecta > Hymenoptera > Vespidae > Polistes > Polistes fuscatus. The sequence goes on from NW_025113075.1 coordinate 89,394, forward strand.
CAACAGTCGTCCAGCATCCTCGTTGTTGTTGTTTCTTTTTTTGTTAATTATTTTTCTCCGACGGGATGTGTTGGTTGTTGTTGTTGACCACGCAAACGTTTTTTTTTTTTATATTCCATTTGAAATAAGACGAATCGGTCCGAAAGGATTTTTCGTTTCCTTCCTTCGTCCTTTTTTTTCTTTTCTTTTTTTCTTTTTCTTTTTACTTCTGCAAGAAACACAGAGAAAAGAATACGCGAATAAAGACCACCGGTCGAATTCTTGGCACGTTTTCCGTTTCTACTTACAAATGAATACTCTTGTCGGTCTGTGCAGGTTTTTTTCTTCCTTTTTTTTCGTTTGTATTTCTTCCATCTTCTTTTTACATATTTTCTTTTTTTTTCCTTATCGTATTCGAGTAATAATAATAATAATAATAAGAGGAAGATGAAGATGGTAATTTAAAAAGAAAAGTAGAGTTCCACTTTCGGATCAATTTCTCAAACGAAATTTCGGACGATAACTTTCCACACGTTGAAAGATATCGTCTCAAATTTTGTTTTCTTTCCTTTTTTTTGAAACCTGTTGTTCCCTTTCTCGTTGACTCTCCCCTTTCCTTCTTAAAAATCCCTCCTCCTTTTCCACTTAACATTAATCGATAGTATCAACGTATTCATGAAGATTTTTATTCGCTTTCACGTTTAGTTTTGAAGTATTTCAAGAGAAAATAAAATAAGGAAAAGAAAAAGAAGAAGAAGAAGAACAAGAACAAACAAAAAAAAATAAAATACAGTAAAACCTCTTTTTGTGCGGTGGATAGGGACCGCATAAAAGAAATCGTACAAAAAAATATTCGGTAATTTTATAAATACTTACATATTATAAACAACTTTGTACGATATACTACCTAATTTTTTTTATGCGGCGGACAGGGACAGCATAAAAAAGTCGCACTTAGAAAATACATCAATTATTTGCGAAATATAGATGTGAAAATGCTTTCAAACAAATTAAATAATTGTTAGGAGATTGTTTAATCAGATGAACAGCGTCGCGAAGTCCGGATACATCGTCGTCAAGGAGACCATGTAATCAGAGTTCGTCCACACATGTATATGTACATTGAAAGAAAACATAAAACTGGTAGCAACGCTGCTGAGATTTAGATACCGCATAAAAATAAATCGCACAAAACAAATCACACAAAAATAAAATCGTATAAAAAAGGACCGCACAAAAAGAGGTTTTACTGTAAAAGAGAAAAGAATAATAAATAGAAAAAACATCGAGAAGGAATCGTGCGTGAATTTATTCGAAAATCGAATATTTATTATCGAGTTTGAAATCACGAGAAACACGGATTCGTTATTCGATTGATGCGACATTCTCGAGAGGATTATTAACTTTCTCTTTTACAATTTGACCATTAACGTTCGTCGTTTGACGTTCTTACGAGTAGTCCAAACTTATCAGGGTCATCAAGCAAGCAAGCAAGCAAGCAAGCAAGCAAGCAAGCAAGCAATCTTGCTTCCTCGTTTAAAATACTCACTTATTTTTCACCGTATATATCTTTCTCTCTTGTTTCCTCGAGACGACGGAATAACAAAATATTTCCGATTCTTTCCGCTTGAAGAAATTTCTATCGTGAGAATGTTAGTATAACCAATCCAGGTGTCGTTAACAACGCGTATTTCAAACTTTACTGTCCTCCGAACGAATACTTATGAAACTTTTGTTTTTTTCTTATTTTTTTTCTTTACGAATCGTAAACGTGACCAATGTTTATCGCTTTTAGTGCTATTTTCATTTTTTTTTTCCTACTTGTAATAAATATATTTTAACAAATGAAATAATTCTTTTCGTGTCACTTTTATTTTCTCGTTAACATAAAAATAATATGATACAAACAAATGTATATTTTTTAATCATAAACATTTGTCAATTCTCGTATTGTATATAAAGTTGTATTATTTATTTTATTTTTTTTTTTTTGTTTTTTTGCTGCTTGTAATAAATATATTTTAACAAATGAAATAATTCTTTTCTCGTTCCACGCGTTTAACATAAAAATAATATGATACAAACAAATGTATATTTTTTAATCATTAACATTTGTCAATTCTCGTATTGTATATAAAGTTGTATTATTTATTTTATTTTCTTTTTTTTGTTTTTTTTTGCTGCTTGTAATAAATATATTTTAACAAATGAAATAATTATTTTCTCGTTCCACGCGTTTAACATAGAAATAATATGATACAAACAAATGTATATTTTTTAATCATAAACATTTGTCAATTCTCGTATTGTATATAAAGTTGTATTATTTATTTTTATTTTATTTTCCTTTTTTTTTTGTTTTCTAATTCGTTATTCGTAATGGGTATAATATTTAAAACGAAAGTTTGCTTTTCTTTGATTATTTACGACGAATGAAAGTTGGTATTTATGGCAAGTGGGGAAGGGAAGGAAGCAGAATTAAATCAAAATTAAATTAATATTAATTAGAATTATTTTTAATAATGAAAAAATCGAAGAACGACACCAAAGTTCCGACTACGACAACGGCCTATTTCCGATTATACTCGGGCATCGAAATCTCCGATAGGAAGCGTCGAATATTCGCGGTTACATCTCTTCCTCCTCCCCCCCTCCCTATCTTTTTATATTTTCTTCTTCTTCTTCTTCTATTTTTATTTATTATTATTAATATTTAGCGATAATCACATTCGAAAGTTACGTCACTTATATCGTCCGTGACATTTTTCATCATTTTTTTTTTTTCTATTCGGAGAATTAAATTTACATTTTCTACGTCAATTATAATTTTATACTTCCGTCATTTTGTTTTTTACTTTTTTATATAGTTTTTTTTCTTCTTCTTTTTTTTTCTTTTTTAAATTATTGCAAAATAATCGAACGATAAATATCGATAAAAATCGGACACCGAAGGTCATCGTTCATCGAAATCTCTCATAAAAATACGGTTTCGACTAAATTAACATTTATTCAATTCGATCTAAAAATTAATCTTGCGCATCGTTTAACATTTCGATCGAATTCATTTAAAAAAAAAAAAAAAGAAGAAAAAAACAAGAACCAGGAATCTTCCTCGCGAGTTTTGTTTCTTATCTTGAAATTACGTAATGCGATGGTCGTTAAAAAAATAAAAAAAAATAACAATAATAATCATAATAATAAAATAACAAGAACAAAAAAAACAGAAAAGAAGGAAGAAGGAAGATTTTTGAGATTATTAATTGGCAAGCGAGATAATATAAATCGAAAAGAAAACAAAATTAAGAAGAAATAAAAAAAAAGAAATAAAAAATTCACGAAAATATTATCATTAACTAATTAATATTATCATTACTATTTAATAATAATATTATCATTAACTATTAATAATAATTAATTATTAACTAATTAATATTATCATTACTATTTAATAATAATATTATCATTAACTATTAATAATAATTAATTATTAACTAATTAATATTATCATTACTATTTAATAATAATATTATCATTAACTATTAATAATAATTAATTATTAACTAATTAATTATTATATATAGTAAATATTATAGTTAACTAACTAATAATAATTATAGTAATTTTGTGGACACGATAAACAACTAATTGATTATAGTTTTAATTATAATTTAAAAGCATCCTACAACAATAAATACAATTCAACGTAGATAAATTCGTAGCAAGAGTAAATTCAAGAGAGAATCCTGTCTGTTCATTCGTTCGTTCATTCGTTCATTCGTTCATTCGTTCGTTTCGCAAGGTAGTAGTTGTACAAGCTTATTTTCCTTTTCCTGCCATGACATTCCTCGCTTGCTTCATTCCCATCATCGCCATGAGTCGGCAATCGCGCGTCAAAGATATCATCCCCCTTTTCCCCCCTCTGACCCCTCTTTCCTCTCCCCGGCATCCCTCTTCTTCATCTTCGTTCAGACGAGACTCGCGTTTTCCTTGTTATTCGCATATTCTGGATACGAGAACCTGCAAATTCTAGTTTATCTTATGACGGGGTAAAGAGTAGGGGTACAGGTGGAGAGGGGAGGAGGAGGTGAAGGAGGAGGGGCTGGTGTTATAGAAAGGAAAGAAGGAAAACGCGCATAACGAAATCCACGTCTTTCGACTCCTCTCTCCTCCTCCTCCTCCTCCTCCTCCTCCTCCTCCTTCTTTATACCCTTTTTATTTTATTCGTATCCTTTGTGAAATGAAGAGAAAGAAAATGAACGAATAACGAAACGACGTTACAGTTTCTTCTTTCCCCCCTTTCCACCTTTCTACAAAATCTTTCCTTCCTTCCTTTCTTTCTTTCTCCGCATTTTTCTTTTTTTTTGTACTATTTTTCTTTCTCATCGAAATGTCACGATATCAAGTGGGAGGGTGGTAGGGGGAGGAGGCAGAAGGAGAAGGGGAAGAGGGCAGCAGGGACGGACTTTTTCTTCATCAGCGTCAAAATTCAATAATATCTCGCGGATAAAGTACGAAATGGCCATTTCGTATCAGAGTGGAGTGAGAGAGAGAGAGAGAGGAGAGAGAGAGAGAGAGAGAGAGAGAAGTCGATACTACATGTTGAATGAAAAACTAAACGCGACAAAAAGAGAGAGAAAAAGAAGAGAGAGAGAGAAAGAGAGAAAATCCCCAATGAAAAGAGAAAAGATGAACGGGGGGTGGCGGGTGGGGGTTGAATATAAGGGGTTAGGTAGAGAACGTCGATCAGATCGAGAGAATTTTATACTGGGCTCGTTTCGAAAGCTGCAAAATATCATCGACATCTGTGGCCCGCGGCCCTGCCGCGTCATTGGACGCCGAAAATTAACATGCGAACGACCAGGAAATATCGACGAATTAAAAAACCGATTCTGAATAGGAGAGAAAACCAAAAAAAGAGGGAAAAAAGAAAAAAAGGAAAAACCTACGGTGGAAAAAAGAGTAAGAGAGATACAAGAAGAGGAGGAGGAGGACGAGGAGGAGGAGGAGGAGGTGGAGGAGGAGGAGGTGAAATATAACTGCGATCCCAGGCTTTGGGAGTACGTACTATGATGTTGCGCGTATTCCCCCTCCCCTCCCTTCCCCTCCAGCGGCCCCCAACCCTCCCCATCGCATTTTACCTGTGACCATCTATATCTATAGGAATATTTACGTAGTTTTACGTTCCTCTGCGTATCTGTTGTGCGTGTACGTGTACGTGTACATGTACGTGTACGTGTGCGTGTGGTGTTAGTCGGCAGTGCGTTGGAGAGAAGTTGTGGGATGGGTGTGGTCACGGGGAAAAAAAATAAATATCAGAGTGGTTCTGAGCGACGAGACCGCACTTCCCATCCTCCTCCTCCTCCTCCTCCTCCTCCTCGATATATATATTCTCTCTACTCCGTTCTATCACTCATTTTTCTCTCTCACTCTTTCTCTATATTTTTGCCTCCTTTTCTCTCTCGTTCGTCTATTCGCGTCTCTCTGATTTCTTTTCTTTTTTTTTTTTCTTCTATTTTTCTTCCCTCTGTCCCATCCTTTAACTTTCCCCCACCCCCCTCCAACCCCCCCGCCATCCTCTCATTACTTTGTTTTCCTTTCTGCACGCGCACATCTTTCGATCGAGTCCACGTGAGAATCACGAGAGAGACAAGAGAGAGAGAGAGAGTTAGGTTTGCAATATCATCAGAACAATTTTTTGTTGTTGTCATATCAAGAAGTCAACGTATAAACTTCGTTTCTCTGTTTCTTTATCTACGAATTTTATTTGAAATCGAAGGATGCACCCTCGAGGTTGTTGTTGTGGTTGTGGTGGTGGTAGGAGTGGCCCCCTTTTTTTCTCGACATCACCGCGTATTTCTTTATTCTCGGATTCGTTAAATATTAAAATAAAATACGTCAACGAATCGTTTGATCATTTCTATGGAAATAATAATCTCAACTTGTCGTGTATATTTTGTTAATGTCTTCTGTGACAAATCTTATCGTATTTAAATATTATACACGAGATCGTAGTACGTGGTAACAATCTTTTTTAATCTAACAAATGAAAACAAAAGGAAAGAGAGAAATTATAAAAGTGAATCATTTTTATTTTTAATTTAATTCGATTTTTTTTTTTCATCGTTCATCAATTAACGAGATTATATATTGTATATATATTTTCTTATCTTTCTGTTTCAGGTAAGATTTTATTCATAATGAGAAGATTAAAAGAAAGATTAATTAACAATAGCGTATAGCAAAGGGATAGTGCGGTAAGTCATTAAAATTTCACAAATTTCTTCGACACGTTTAATTGTAAATTTCATGATTTTATTTTTCTAACTAACGATAAGCAAGCTCCTTGTAAGTTTGTACTTTACGATAAAAATGAGAGAGAATGATTTTAATAATCGAGACGTAGATTTGAAAAAAAAAAAAAAAAAGTAAAATAAATCCATCGAAGAACGTGATAACTGCAATTACACGAAATTGTGATAACGCGAGAAGGATGAAAAAAAAAAAATAAGAAAAAGAAAAAAAAAAACAAGAAAAAAGATAGTATAACCGTTATCATCGACATTATTCACTACGTCGTCATCATTATCATCGTCATCCTCATCGTTACAGAAAATGCATAATATTTTCTACCGCGGGAATCATCATTAAATTCGGTTACCGTTAATGACGTCATTAAATTCTTCGATGCGTCGTCGACGACTATCTGTTACAACGTATGACGCTCGTACCATCGTCATCCATCCACTGTCCTGATTTATTTCTTTTTCTTTCAGCCCCCTAACCCCCCACCCCCAACCAATCCTCGCCTCCTACATTCGCGCATTTTCAAATTTATACGTTGTCGAGCATCGTCACTTTTTTTTTTCTTTATATTTCTTCCACCTTCTTTCAACGGGGGGATGGTTATGGGAGGGGGATGGATGGGGGAGGTTAAACTTTTTTGCAATCTTTCGAATTTTCGAGCAACAATAAACGACGAAATTATTTTACGATGGTTAACTGTGTTTTTCTTCTACATTTAGAACGTACTCGGATTGAGGTTAGATTTGAATTTTTACTCTCGTTTCAATTTTTTCTTTTACATATACGAACTCGTAACGAGCAAGAAGAACCTTTGACGAGAATTAACGGAAAAGGGGTGGAGGAAGAAAAGAAGTAAAACGAGAGAAAGAGAAAGGGGAGAGACTTTGGTCGCACGTCGTTAACGTGCGAGGTGTGTTCGTAACGAGTCCGCGAGTTGTGTACGTCGGCCATATTGATTTCATTTTCCCGCCCAATTCGGAAAAGAACTAGCAAAGGGAAAGAGAAAGCGAAAGAAAATATGATCATACATCCCCGATACAACGGGGGGTCTACATATGCCTCGTAATTGTTATTTTGATGGTGTTTTCGCGTTGGCAATTGGCACGCGGTTGGCATATTCAGTTATTTTCACCGTTAGGATGAGTCTAGCTAGCTAGTTAGGTTAGTCAGCTAGCATTAGTAGTAGTAGTAGTAGTTGTATTTAATAATAGTAGGTGTTGATCGCGCGTGTCCCTGTTTGAGCAGTCAGTCAGTCCCTCCTCCCGTGTTATCGGTTTCGTTTTTCTACGCGGTGAGAACCGCATACCGGCAAATTATTTTCTTTTGCATAAACAAAGCCGCAACTTGAAAGAGGAGTTTAAATTGTTCGCTAGTTTTACGTGCCCGCGGCTTTCTCCCACTCTACTTTTGAACCCCACTCCCTCTCCTCCAGTGCAACAAGCCCATCCACCCTCCAGCAATCCAACCCCTCCTCTTTTTTTCTCGCTCATATACACGCACGAACGCATTTTATTCCTGCTACTATATAACAGCAGCGGCAGCAGAAGCATACTGTCAGTGTTGTGTTGCTGTTACCGTTGCTACTAGTACTACTACTAGTAATATAACTACTACTACTACTACTGCTACTGGTGTTGCTGCTGTTGGCGCAGTTGCTGTCCATCAGAAAAGATCCCGGGATGCGAGACTGCGCTTGAAGCCCATTGATTAACCGTTGTCTGATGCACGTTGGCAGCACGCGAGCGCGTGCGTCATGTGAACAACGAGCAAAAGAGAGAGAGAGAGAGAGAGAAAATGTGTAGGAGGTTGTGGTTGTGGTGGTGGTGGTGGTAGAGGTGGTTATGGTGGTGGCGGTGGTGGTAGTTACCCGCGTGTTCTTCCTACACTCTGTTCGGATTCGTGTGAACCACTGGCTACGCGTTCTGCTGGTCGAATGTTTTAGAGAGGAGGAAGACCTGCTGGGGTGGTAAGTGGGTGGTGGTAGGTTCGGGTGGGTTTGGGTCGTAGAGTAGAACAGGTAGGGCGCGGCCTCTCTCTCTCCTCCCGTTTATGAAAACTTTGTGCGTCGGCTGCGACGCACCCACGAATAAAATAACGCGTTGCGGATTATTTCTCTCGGTTTTTCAACCCCCACCCCACCCTACCCCAGCCCCCAAATCTCTCACTCTTCTCGCCTTCGCTCCCTCGGCATCCCCTCCCCCTACCCCTTGCTTGTTTCGTGCTTTCCTCGCACCATCGCTAGTTGTTCGTTCACCGAATCCAGAAGTATTCCATCGGGGATGCTAGAGTTCTATTATTGTACAAATATCTTCTGGAATAAATCAATTTTTTTTTCTTTTCTTTTGTTTTTGAATCAAATGAACGTCTACTAGTTCATGGATTGCTAAAGTTTATTTTTTCTTCTTCGTTTTTTTTCTTCATTATTATCCCTAATCTCAATTATAATTTCTAGGATAAACAGGTTTGAGGAATCGATCGAATTTTGAAGGTTTTTTTTTTTTTTAACTGTACAATAAGTTTGCAGTTTTTTTTTTTCTTGTCTTCTTCGTCTTCTTCTTCTTCTTCTTCTTTGTCTATCTATTCTTTTTTTCTCTCGTGGCTTTGAATGAAAGCACTTCTGAACGTTTCTGGCAGGTTTTCATGTAAACCGAGGCAAAGTGAAAATCTCATTCGCGTTACAGACTCTAGAAGCTTTCTCATTTTACCTGTCGGCTACGTATGTTGTGTACTTTATATATTATACATCTTCCAACGCGCTCGAGGAAAGGAGAAAGAAAAAAGGCATGTTTTACAATTGAAAACATACTAATGGATTTTCCATCCCCCAGCCTCCCGGAAAATCGTTAGGTATATTTTTAAAATATTTTTTTCTTGCAACTTTTAAACGAATATTACGCGTTTGTCATAATTTACATGAAAGTCGATGAATTTTTTAAGAAGAATTTTGTTAATATGGTCATACGATGAACATCGGAGTCCTTGAAACATTTTTCAACCCTTAGACATCCCAATATAAATAATATATAATATAAAATATGTAATATAGTGTAATATATACCAATTACAAATAATTCTACTATTAGATTTCATTTATTTATTTATTTATTTATTTATTTATTTATTTATTTAATTCAATTTATTCTAACTCGAAATCATTCAGTTAAAGGTGTGTAAATAGTTGTCTTAAACGATTCAATTTATTTCCCACTGTGAAAGAAAGTGATGATATCGTTCATCTTTCATCATACGATGAACATCGGAGTCTTTGAAACATTTTTCAACCCCTACACATCCCAATATAAATAATATATAATATAAAATATACAGGTCTTCGTGGCTCAAATGGTAGAGCGTTCTTTTGGTATGCGAAAGATCCTGGGTTCGAATCCCGGGCCTTCTCGATTTGTTAAACAATTGAAGCTTTAATTTATTGGGAGAGTTCTTCGAACGAACAAAATGCGTCAGGGTTGTGTCACTAAAATAATATAATATAAAAATGTAATATAGTGTAATATATACCAATTACAAATAATTCTATATTACATTTCATTTATTTATTTATTTATTTATTTATTTATTTATTTATTTAATTCAATTTATTCTAACTCGAAATCATTCAGTTAAAGGTGTGTAAATAGTTGTCTTAAACGATTCAATTTATTTCCCACTGTGAAAGAAAGCGATGATATTGTTCATCTTTCATCAACGATGAACATCGGAGTCTTTGAAACATTTTTCAACCCTTAGGACATCCCAATATAAATAATATATAATATAAAATATATACAGGTCTTCGTGGCTCAAGTGGTAGAGCGTTCTTTCGGTATGCGAAAGATCTTGGGTTCGAATCCCGGGACTTCTCGATTTTTTAAACAATTGAAGCTCGAATTTATTGGGAGAGTTTTTCGAACGAACAAAATGCGTCAGGGTTGCGTCACTAAAATAATATAATATAAAATATGTAATATAGTGTAATATATACCAATTACAAATAATTCTATATTAGATTTTTATTTATTTATTTATTTATTTAATTCAATTTATTCTAACTCGAAATCATTCAATTAAAGGTGTGTAAATAGTTGTCTTAAACGATTCAATTTATTTCCCACTGTGAAAGAAAGCGATGATATCGTTCATCTTTCATCATACGATGAACATCGGAGTCTTTGAAACATTTTTCAACCCTTAGACATCCCAATATAAATAATATATAATATAAAATATACAGGTCTTCTTGGCTCAAGTGGTAGAGCGTTCGTTCGGTATGCGAAAGATCCTGGGTTCGAATCCCGGGCCTTCTCGATTTGTTAAACAAATTGAAGCTCGAATTTATTGGGAGAGTTCTTCGAACGAACAAAATGCGTCAGGGTTGCGTCACTAAAATAATATAATATAAAATATGTAATATAGTGTAATATATACCAATTACAAATAATTCTATATTACATTTTATTTATTTATTTATTTATTTAATTCAATTTATTCTAACTCGAAATCATTCAGTTAAAGGTGTATAAATAGTTGTCTTAAACGATTAAAATTACTTCCAACTGTGAAAGAAAGTGTTTGATGATGCCGTTCATCTATGTCATCTTCGAAATAGGGAAAATGGTGTATTCGGTTTTCCGCAACTTGTTAACGTACATCTCTTCCACGCAAATAATAATCGAACAACAACATCGAGCAAATTTCGGTGCCCCGAGATTTCGCATATTAGCGGGCAGAAGGGTCAACCGCAGGCGCGTTTACACGCGGAACCGACAAAATTAGTTATAGTTCGTTACAATCCGAGATTGGTGGTGAGAGTACGTGGCAAGGGGAGGAGAATAAAAGGGTGGGGGGGGGACGGTTCGAATAATAAAAAACGGTATTTTTAATAAGCTCCATCCGTTTCTCCTAAATGTTAACCATTTCATATATAAAAAAAAAAAAAAAAGTAAGTCGTTGAAATGTACTCAATTTATATTCCAAAGTTATTTCCAAAGTTAAAAGTGATCGAATGGAGAAGGAGAGAGAGTTTAACGAAAAGTTTGGGGAAATGAGAGTATACTTGAAAGATTATTGAAAATATAAATTAATTATATATACATCTCGTTATGAGAGGTAATATTTTCTTTAAATTAATTTAACCTTCCAACACTATCATCCTCCTCCATACTCTCCTATGTAATAATATCTGCATAATATTATAATAATAATAATAATAAAGAAAAAGGAGAAGAAACTAGGTGGTTTGAAAAGGGAAGTTAAGAACTCGCGTAACGAGTTTATACGATATAAGGCATTTAAATAATAAACTAAAGCCGTGAAAAGAGTTAATGGGCGGGTGAAGGAGGGGATGGGGATGGAGGAGGGGAGGGGAGGGGGAAGCAGGGAAGTGAGAGTGGTGGGATTATAAGGGTGGAAGAGAGAGTGTGTACCTTACACTCGTTATAAACTCACGTGGCTTTTTTTATTTAATATAAAAATCGTCCATGTAAAGTGGAACGAGCTTTGAGCCATTTTCTACGTCATAATAATCATCATAATCATCATCATCATTATCGTCGTCGTCGTCGTCGTCGTCGTTACTGACGTTGACGGTGGTCAAGATATAAGACAACATTTTTCCAACGTAGAGTAACAAGTACAAAGACCGAAGGTAAGCACGTAAGATTAAACAAAAGTGTGGTGTGTCATGGTAAGGGTTAGAATACGTTTTCAAGTAATTCAAGAAAAACGAGGGTCGAGATTCTGCAAATTAAGGGCAACAAGAAGGTAGAAGAAAAAGAAAAAGAAGAAAAGGAAAGAAAGAAAAGGAAAGATCGTATTAAATGAATTGAAAAAAATATTGTGGAGTGTGGAGTGTGAGTGACGATGGGGAATGGAGGGGGGCTGTCCATATCGTACTTGTAAATAAATAGGGGGAGGGGAGAAAGAAAAAAAAAAGAAGAAAGAATGATGATGATGAAAGATGAAGAAAAAGAAAAAGAAAAAGAGAAAAAGAAAAAAAGCGGGGTAAATGCTGCGAATCCAGGTGAGAAAGATCTTGGAAGAGAAAAAGTATAGTAGTGGTCGTTGTGTTAGGGTGAAACGTGTGGGGCACGTCTGCGCGTTTAATTGCGGGACTTGGGTCTCTTTTAAAGGCTGCGATGCAAATGGGTCATAAAACTCGGCTACCCGGTAGATAGCTCATTTACGAGTGAAGAAAGTTTTTAAGGTTTCTAATGGGGTGAGTTTCGAATGGGTAGTAGTAGTGATGGTGGTGGTGATGGTGATGGTGATGGTGGTGGTGGTGGTAAATAAGAGAGAAAGAAACTGTTAGGAAAAGGAAAAGAAGAAGAAGAAGAAGAAGAAGAGAGAAAGATGAGAAGAAATAGTTTGAAAAAGGGGCTGGGGGGGTGGGATGGGGAGAGGAAAGGTTGCCCTGAATGCACGAACGAGAGGATCTATTTTATCGGTCTTGCCCTCATCTCTCTTCCCTCTCCCCTCCGCCCCCCCTATTCCTTTTCTTTCTTTCTTTCTTTCTTTCTCTTTCTATATTTCTTTTCTTCGCAAGTTCGAAAGTAATTCTCTTTAGTTGACGGTAAAATCTTAGTAGTAGACTGCAACTTGGAAAGGCAACTTATTCTCTCTCTCTCTCTCTCTCTCTTTCTCTCTCTTTCTCTTTATTTCTTTCTCCGTGGTAAGAGATTGTCTTTGGTTTCTTTACCGATCGTATTTGAGAAATGTAAGGGGCGTTGCTCGAGGGGGTGGAGTGGGGGTACTGTGGGAAGTCAAGAAATAGCGTGTAAAAAGCATCGCAATTGCTGCTCCCTGCTACTTCTTTTTACTATTACCATTGCTACCTAGTTGCAACTGCAACTGCAAATGCAACTATTACTGCAACTACTACTACTGTTGCTGGGGGAAGAGAAGAGGGGTGGTTTTGAATTCATCCACGAGTCCATTTGCAAATCCATTTTCTTCTTGAAACGTGTCGTAGTCGTAAGCATTGAAACATAGAAATCACCCCTACTTTTTTACATTTTTTTACATAGGATACTACAGAGAGAGAGAGAGAGGTAACATTACGCGAACATTTAAAACGCACGAGTTTTTAAACTCGAAATAGGAGTAGGTAAAATAAAAAATAGTATGAGAAAAAAAATAAAGAAGGGGAGACAAAATTTGCAAGACTGCGAGCAAGAAAAAGGGGTGGAGGGTGGGGAAAGAAAGGAATAAAAAATATAACAAAACGAATAAAGTAGTCCGGAATAGACGAGGAGTTTACAGGTAAAGAAGAAGAAGATGAAGGTGAAAAGCAAACGGAGATTGGTCTAAAGAATCCATCAAGAAAACTGGTAATCAGGTGGAGCTAGTATCCACAGACCACTTTCAGGGGATCCAATCTCTTTGGGCATTTTTGCCACCACCACTGGCTCTCCTGCCATTGGTGGAAAATTTTCTAGCCAACGTAGCCACCCCCCCCCTCCCAACCCTCCTTTTTATCCGTCTGTCTCTTTCCCCTTTTTCTATATTTCTATCTTTATCTAACCTTCTTACTATTCTTCAACACACACACACACGCACATACACGCACACATCTTTTTTCTTTTCTTCGACACTTTTCTTCAACGACAATCTTTCGATCGGCTCATCGATCTAAAGTAATATATCGCAAAATAGTATTATCACTTTCTCTAACCCCCTTTTTTCTTTCGCATTCTAAACAAAATTAAATTATTCCATAAGCTCGATCGAAATAAATACAATGAAATGATGATGGTACATTGTTAATTAGTAATTTATTTATTTATTTATTTATTTATATGGAAAGAAAAAAAGAAAATACGGTAACAACTAATGCATTCGTTATTAACTTTTGAAATAAGATTACACCCCTCTCCATCCCCTCTCCTCCTTCCCCACCAGCAGAATCCAATAAAGAAATGTTTCATGAACAATCCTGATTTTCAACCAATTCATACTTGCACCACTACCGTACGTTAAAAATGAAAAAAACAAAAAAAAGGCAAGAAAATGATTTATAGTAGTTCATATATTTTTTATACAATAAATGTAATATACTGTGTGTGTGTGTGTGAGGTAATATTTAAATTAATGAACCAGAACAAAACAGAACATATGTAGAAATTCAATAAAAAATTTCACAAATTAGACGATCATCATATCGGAATTCGGTATGATTTTAACGGACGGATTCTGTAGGTCCAAGGGCAAGGAAGGAGGGTTTTGGCATACTGACCCATTTAAATCTCTCGAATAAACGTTTGTTCGGTCAAACGAAAAACGTAGTAACCCGAACGGATAAAATATTGTCCACGAAGTTGAACGATCTCTATTCGTGCTTTTACGTATGTGTGTGCGAGCGTGTATCGGTGAATAATATGAATGAGCAACCAACCACGATGCTCCCTTTAAATTCTCCAAACTGGTAGTTGACCGAGTCTCCGAGGTTACTTAAAAGAAGAACAAGAAAAACAAACCAAACTGTGCCACGTCTTCTTTTTCTTCGTTGCTCAAAAAGAAAAGAAAACAAAAAAAAGAATACACCTCTCGCGTCGTTACACAGGTGTACGCGTGTATGTATGAGTTGATGCATATCTTGCATCCATTCCTGCTGCTGTTAATGTACAGATACACTACATCCATTAATCACGAACGAAACACGTAAACGTGAAAAACTGGTTTGATTACTTCTTTTCAAGGATGATGTTATATTTTCAGGTGGGTGGATTGGTGGTCGGTGGGTGGTCAGTTCCATAATCAAAAAACAGAAAAATACAAAAATTAAAACGAACAGTCTCGTTTATACACGCTCGTTACGAGAGTCGTTATTGATTGGACCAAGTTTTGGTTAAAATTATTAACAAAAATATCTAATCGATCCCCCCCTCCCCCCACCCAATTGACGTTGATAATAATTAATTATTTTTCTCTTTCTTTATTCTTTTTTTTTTTTTATTCTTTTTAGAAGAAAAATTATAAATTAAAAAGTATATTTGATGATAGGTGGAATAGAAATTTATGAGATAATTATCTCTCTCTCTCTCTCTCTCTCTCTCTTTCTCACTGTCACACATGTTTTCTCTTTCTTTCTTCCTTTATTTCTATCCGTAGAAACGTTTGCGCCACAACACAGATGTTTACCCGAATAGCAAAATTCTTGATCCATATTCATTTTGTGAATGAATTATTTATTCGAATAATTATTTACGATAAGCAATTTATGTTCGGTGAATAATTATTCGTATGATTATTTCAATTCGTACCTACCCCTCATAAATGTTGGATTCAATACGTTGCGATCGTTGTTTCCAATACAACAACAAATGTGTGCTTTCTCTCTCTCTCTCTTTCCCTATAATAGCATTCAACATTTTTAGTATTATTTTAATAGCTTTCGAGAGAACGAGACTGAAATATTTTCAAGTTTCATCCTACACCTACACCACCTCCTCTTCCTCCTCCTCTTCTTCTTCATTTTATTTTCATTTTTTACTTTTCTTTCCCCCCCCCACCTTCATTTTAGATCGCTCAGAATTTTATCTATTTTTGACTTTTGTATTTTTTTTTTTTTCTTTATATCCTAGCTCATAGTTCAAATGAAAAAAATCTAATAGAATAGTAAAACTAAACTTAACGCACAAAAAATTAAATTCCAACGCTATAACGTTTTTGCGATGAACGAGGGAAAGAAGAAAAAAGAAAAAAAGGGGAAAAAAAAAATACGAACTCTCATCGGCCATTTAATTTCCATCGACGTCATATAGCCCCTTCCTCCCACGGCCCCCCCACCCCTTCGGCCTCGCCATTTTTCCGTTCTTTTTTTTCTATATTTTATATTCTTTTTCTTTTTATATATACATATATTTTTTTAGTAACGCGATAGTCCGAACGATTTTGCGCGTAGTTGTTTATTCGACGCGAAAACATCTATTTGTGCATGGTGGTAGGATGGATGTACGCGTGTATGTGTGTGTGTGTGTTTGTGCGTGGTGCGTATGTCCCGCGTATTAACGTTACGGTTTATTTTTTTGTTTTTTTCCCCCTTTTTTTTTTTTTTTTTTTTCAACACATCGATACACGGAATGTAGAATGGCTATCGCGTTCAGCCATATTCAATTTCGTTCGATCCCTCGCATCTCTGTTGCCATCAGCGAGAATAAAATGTCACAAATTTGTCTATAATCAATTTAGAAAGAACCACCACCCCCACCCCACCCCTCCCCTCGTCCCCGTCACCACTTCCACTTCCACTTCCACTCGGGGGAAAAAAAAAAGATTCCATAAGAACGGGGGACGATGATGGGAGGGAATATTCGTTTCGATGCTGTGTTATACGAAAAAAAAAAATACAAAACAAAATGGCGCGCGTTATAACGTCATAATAGAATACTATATGCCTGACCATCCTATCGTTTCGTGCAAAAAAAAAAATACGACTAGATCGAAAAAAGAAGAAGAATTAATTAAAAAAAAAAAAGAAAAGAAACAGTGTCGAGAATAAAATCAAAAGTTTGGTCTGATACGCGTCGTAGTTGTCGTCGTCGTAGAAAATGGAAGAGGAGGAGGAGGAGGAGGAGGAGGAAGACAAGGGGGTCTACAGGGGGTTCGAACGAAAATTGTCAGAAAAAAAAAAGAAAAAAATAAAACAAATAGGTATACGAATGTTGCGGCTAGAATATGAGGGTGAAAAAGAAAAAAAAGAAAAAGAAAAAGAAAGATAGAGAGATCAACAGGAAACAAAAATAGGAAAGGTGAGGTGAAAAACATCAACAACTACGACGCTGACGCTGACGACGACGCTGACGACGACGACGACGACGACGGCAGGGAAACGAAAAGGAGAAGACAAAATAAAATAACAAAAAAAAAATACTAAATTAGCTAGGATCGCGAGCCAGAGCAGCAGCCAACAACCAGTCCAGCCCCCCAGCCCCCCACCCACCCACCCACCATCGCCCGCGCCGCGTGGGATGCAATTTGATGCGAGATTAGACCCGGAGTGTTCGTGTGGCCAGTTGTTTCTCTATTAATTCGGCGATGTCGATTGGTCGCGTACCCGGCGTTTGAATTAGATTAAATTTTAATCGAGTGTGGTGGGTACGCTTTCTCCTCGACCCCCTCCTATCCCCAATCCCCTATCTCCTATCCCCTCTCCAAGCCCCTTTCCCCCTCCTCTCTTTGTTTCTCAATTTCTCTCTTGCGAAAAACCCTCTGCGCCAAATCGCGTAACCACGATTGCAAACAAACAAGACACTTCTCAAACGACCCTTGGGGTTACCATTCTACCATTTTTGTGTCGTTGATCTTTTTTTATGAATAGGATAGAAATATTATATACGGTGACTCCTGAAATTATGAACACTTACCACGAAGAAATAATTTATTAATTATCAAAGTATTTTATAAAAAACACTTATCCCTGATATTATTAACATTGATTGTTCATCTTTTTTTTTGTGAATAGGATAGAAATATTATATACAGTGACTCCTGAAATTATTTGAACACTTACCACGAAGAAATAATTTATTAATTATCATAAGTATATTTTAAATAACACTTACCCTTGGTATATTATTATCATTGATTGTTGATCTTTTTTTTGTGAATAGGATAGAAATATTATATACGGTGACTCGCGAAATTATTTGAACACTTACCACGAAGAAATAATTATTAATTATCATAAGTATATTTATAAAGAACACTTACCCCTGATATTATTAACATTGATTGTTGATTCTTTTTTTGTGAATAGGATAGAAATATTATATACAGTGACTCCTGAAAATTATTTGAACACTTACCACTAAGAAATAATTTATTAATTATCATAAGTATATTTTATAAAGAACACTTACCCCTGATATATTATTAACATTGATTGTTGATTTTTTGTGTGTGAATAGGATAGAATATATATACGGTGACTCGCGAAATTATTTGAACACTTACCACGAAGAAATAATTTATTAATTATCATAAGTATATTTTATAAAGAACACTTACCCCTGATATATTATTACCATTGATTGTTGATCTTTTTTTTGTGAATAGGATAGAAATATTATATACAGTGACTCCTGAAATTATTTGAACACTTACCACGAAGAAATAATTTATTATATCATAAGTATATTTTATAAAGAACACTTACCCCTGATATATTATTAACATTGATTGTTGATTCTTTTTTTTGTGAATAGGATAGAAATATATACAGTGACTCCTGAAATTATTTGAACACTTACCACTAAGAAATAATTTATTAATTATCATAAGTATATTTTATAAAGAATACTTACTCCTGATATATATTAACATTGATTGTTCATCTTTTTTTGTGAATAGGATAGAAATTTATATACGGTAACTCCTGAAATTATTTGAACACTTACCACGAAGAAATAATTTATTAATTAGCGTAAGTATATTTTATAAAGAACACTTACCCCCGATATATTATTAACATTGATTGTTCATCTTTTTTTTGTGAATAGGATAGAAATATTATACGGTGACTCGCGAAATTATTTGAACACTTACCACGAAGAAATAATTTATTAATTATCGTAAGTATATTTATATAGAACACTTACCCCTGATATATTATTAACATTGATTGTTGATCTTTTTTTGTGAATAGGATAGAAATATTATATACAGTGACTCGCGAAATTATTGAACACTTACCACGAAGAAATAATTTATTAATTATCATAAGTATATTTTATATAGAACACTTACCCCTGATTTATTATTAAAATTGATTGTTGATCTCTTTTTTGTGAATAGGATAGAAATATTATATACGGTGACTCCTGAAATTATTTGAACACTTACCACGAAGAAATAATTTATTAATTATCATAAGTATATTTTATATAGAACACTTACCCCTGATATATTATTAACATTGATTGTTAATTTTTTTTTGTGAATAGGATAGAAATATTATATACAGTGACTCGCGAAATTATTTGAACACTTATCACGAAGAAATAATTTATTAATTATCGTAAGTATATTTTATAAAGAACACTTACCCCTGATATATTATTAAAACATTGAATGGGAAGGTATGATTCTTTAAATTATATAGGTAAAGTTTCGAGCAAATCGAAATATGATGGCAAAGTTCGAAATCCAGCATTCTATAGAATGCCTAGGCATTTGTATATAATATCTAAAACTAGCCGGCAATGTATGAAATGTATTCATATATATTTCACACATCTCTTTCCAAACCAGCAAAGTACAAAATACATCACCGATTCGTCTCCTCTTATTACTTTTTTCAGAATAACATTTGTATTTTTATTTGTTATTATTTATATGTATTTAAGCGTTTAAATACTTTCGTTAGTCGCTGTATATTTAAAAGGGGAGGGGTGGTGTACGGTTGTATTTAAGAAACCCTGGTAAAACGATAACAGGTGAGGAGAAGAGAAACTCGGGTACAGGCTGGGGAGGGGTTGAAACAGGGGGGTGGCTGGTTGTTGTACGTTTGAAGAAAGTTTTCTTTCGACTCTTCTCAAGTGGCATTAAAATATTATTTCCCCCCACTCCTCTCCACTCGTTGGAACGTAAATACAATAATAATACTCTTTAAAAAGATCATCCTTACGAATTTTCGTTCCCAACCGCAATTGGTTTTTTAAGAAGAAAAAGAAAAAAAAAAAAATAATGCGAAGACTACGTTCTTAATTCATTCTTCCTTAATTTAAACGTTATTTAATGGGTCTCCTTTTTTTCTTTTCTTTTTTTAAGGGACATCATGCTTCTTTCTCTATTTTTTTTTGTATACCACCAAAAAATAAATAGGAGAAAGGGGGAAAGTGGGGGGGGTTGTTTTTCAAACTAATTATCCTTGCGCCACTCGTGTACTCGGTGTACTCGTTTCTAAACCCTCCTTCAACCACCACCCCCCCCCTCCCACCGGACGTTCCATCTTTTCTTCGAGACTTTTTTCTATTATTCTATTGTTAAACATTTACGTTTTACTTATCTTCATATTATTACGTAAATTAAAATAACGAGTTGACATTGTGTTCATTTGTATGACGTAGAATAACATTGTGTAGAATATTTGTATTATGTTCTCGGAGAAGGGGAATGGGGAAAGGGAGAGGGGGAGGGATTGGGGTTAGGGATACTTCGCTTTTTATTTTTTTATTTCATTTTATTTTTGGTGGGGTGGGGTGGGGAGGGGATTGTCCATTATTAGAAATAAATACGCGAGTCCTCGGATTAAAGATTTGTCTTGTCTTGTCTTTTTTTTGTTTCTTTTTTTTAATTCGAATCCATGCAATCGAAAACAAACAACAGGGGGTGGGTATACCACCCTTTCTTTCTTTTTTTTTTTCTAATCTAATTCCAAAGAAAATGGGTAACACCTTTTGGAGTCGATAGTTCTCGTTGAAATCTACTCGAATGTCTTTAGTATTTGTCTCTGTGTATGTGTGTGTGTGTGTGTGTGTGTTTTAGAAACGCGTAATATTATAAACTGACTCTCGAATTCCAATGAGGTTTGAAGAAAGTTCTTCTCTATTTTTTCTTATTTCTTCTTCCACCTTCTCATTCGATGAAGAAAAAGGAAGGTGGAAGAAAAGGTGGGTGGATTAAAATAAGGGGTTGATGGAAGAAAGAAAAGAAAAGAAAGAAGAAAAGAAGGATAGAAGAAACGAAGAGATTCTTTTAAATGGAAGGAGGAGAACGCAATGAAGAAAAATAAAAGAAAGAAAGAAAGGAAGAAAGAAAGAAAGAAAAAAGAAATGATAAAAGAAGAGAGATGAAGATAGAATATAAAAAGGTAGAAAAAGGATAAAAGGAAGTTGGAGACAGTAGAAGTCAAGTTTCTCATCCCCGACACGATCTCATCAACGTTTAAGAACCGCACGGTGGTGGTGGTGGAGGTGGTGGTGATGGGAGGTGATGGGAGGTAGGAGTGGTGGGGGGGGTTGCAGGTTGATGCTTTCCACGTACTAAATCCAGGATTCCAGCTCCTTTTCGAAGGAGCAACCCAATCCCTCCTTCCCTCTCCCCCTTCCCCCCACCCTTCCTATTTCCCTCTTCTTTTTCTTTTTATTTTTTTTTCTTTCTTTTTCGATCCAACGACGACCTACGTCGATGAGAGCCAAATTAACGAACGTGACGATTTTTTTTACGCGTCAACTTGCCGATCCTTCCACAAGGGGTGGTGGTTCGCGTATGGGGAAACGAGAAAGGAAAAAAAGAGAGAGAAACAAAAAAAAAAGAAGAGCAAGTTTTATTATTTTTATCAGATTTATGAATTTGTCAAAATATTTTCATTTTTAATTTACCTTTCCCGTATATATTGAATTTTTTTGGTCGACAATGTGTATCGTTTGATTATTATCGAAACCTTCTCATCCTCCCCCACCCTCTTCCCCGCTCCCACTCTCGGTAAAATAAAAACTAGCATCAAATATAGAAAATTAATAAAGTGTAATCCGCGTTTGTGCAATTTTTTTTCCGTCTACTACTTTTATACTTTGATACTTTTTTTTATATATATATATATAAAAAACCCCGCGTATTCGAATATATAGAATCAAATTTTAACGCGATGTGTACAATATTTCGTTTAACACGTAACATAAATATTTTTTGCATAGACCCATAAATTTCGGTATTCAATCCGAATTTGAAATTCGTAGAACGTAACGGAGTGGTAGTACGTGGTTTATTTATTTATTTATTTATTTATTTTTTTTTTTTTCTTTTTTTTTTTTCTTTTTTTCCAGGAAAAATCACGGAAGGATTGATTTGTTAATAACCCGTGCAATCTTCTTTTTACGATAGGGAAATTAATAACGACGAATTGGTGGAAATAATAATCTTTGGGATAAGAAGTAAAACGTCGAGAAAATGAAAATAAAGAGAAGAAAAAGAAGGGGGGGAATAGGAAATATAAAAAGAAATGTTAAAGATCACTCGACTGATATAAGTGTCAATCGATTCGTTCTCAAATCGCATTTTTTTTTCCTTCGACAATTTTTAATATCCGTTCTGATAATATCCTTCAATAAAAGCATCAAAGTGTCTCGTTCTATCTTTTCCTCGTTTTTTTTTTTTTTTTAATAAATTTCCTTTGGTTTAGGTTAATAAATTTTCCTCTAAAATAACTGTGACGTTTATTTCAATATTTTTTTTTCTCTTTTTTTTTTTTACATTAATCATCACTAAATGTTAAATGTTAAATGATAAAATATGATAAATGATTGAATTTCATATTTTTTTCTTTTTCTTTATATATATATATAATATTCTCTTATTATTTAACTTCAAAACTCTTATACGTAGATTCTGATACATCATTCATATTGGTTTATTTATTTATTGAATTATTTATTTATAGCGAATATATTTTAGTTTACTTTTCTATTATCAACAACATCTCGTCTCACGTTTGCTCTATCGGTTTTATTTTATTTTATTTTATTTTATTTTATTTTATTTTATTTTTATCTTCTTCTTAACTTAATCTCTCTATATCCATTTTTAATCATAAAATACTTTAAACTATGGCCTTTTAATACCGTCGTTCAAGATTTTCAAGTTCACTTAATTGGAACTTTTCTTAATTGAGAAAGGAATCCCATTTTAACGACAGGTACAAAACCTACGAACTATTTTATGTTTTAGCATTATATATAAATATAACGATAACTCTAATATTAATCTTTACATTTTGTAAACTTTCATTATTCTACAATGTATATATATATATTTAATCGTCGATGTTTGATATTTGCTTGCTTATAATCGCCTAAAACGAAAGAAAAAATGACCACCCATATGATTTCAAACATCATTTATGATGAACAATGATATTCTATTTCGAATAACTCACCCATTGTCTTTCAATTTCTTTAACTAATATTAAAACATAACATATATCTTTCAATAAATGACCAATTATCTTATTTTGAATCAAATTCTATACGTTGCGAAGGCTTGCTTATATTTTTGAAGTTATACTTCTTTTGGCGCGTTGGGGAAAATGTAATGGGGAGTGATTTTGTTCCGAGCGTCTGGAAAAACGACACCATGAAGTTTGTCGGTATTTAACAATGCGCGGCAAAGCGATTTCAAGTATACAGCATGAAGTTGTCTTCTCTTCTTCTTCCCCCCTTTTTTTCTCAAGCGGGTCACCCATCCAAATACTAATCGTACTCAGCGCCGCTTTACTTAAACGATCGAAGCGAGAACTAATGCTGTAACCGCGCCATTACTGTTGACGCGTGAAGTAATTCGATATATCTCTCTTATATTTAGTGTGGACTGCATATCTATATATTGATATTTTCTTTTTCTTTTTTTTATTCTTTCTTATATATATATAATAATAATTATTTTTTTTTTTAAGTTATTTTTTTTCTTTGAAGTTTTGTTTTGAAGTTATTTTTGAGGTTATTGAGGTTATGTTCGTTTTGGTACGGCAAAGAAGTATAACTTCTTACGTGCGTACATAAGTACACACACCAGTTTTTTTTTTAAGTTATTTTTTTTCTTTGAAGTTTTTTTTTGAAATTATTTTTGATGTTATTGAGGTTATGTTCGTTTTGGTACGGCAAAGAAGTATAACTTCTTACGTGCGTACATAAGTACACACACCAGTTTTTTAATATCAGTACCAATGAGATTGTTTACAAAAAATTACAACTTTTTCTTGAAAAAAAAACGATCATTTGCTTGGTCATTTGTCCGGTTACGGTATAAACAGATAATAATACATATTAACTGTAGGTTTAGTATTAGAATCTCGTCAAGAGTGCTTCTAAATTTCTTCAACAGTTGTTAAGTACTTCCTCGTCGAACAAATTACTCCATTGACCCTAAACTTTTTCTTCTTCTTCTTCTTCTTCTTCTTCTTTTTTATTTTACTTAGGTGCTAGGTTCCCCATTTCCGCGTTCTCACATAATGACTTCATACCGAAAAATACTATTATCAATAATCAAAAGTATTCAAGAATGAAATAACAACTAGCTTTCCCGTTATTCTCATAAACACGTTTCATTTGCAACGAAAACAAATTCTTCGTTCGATTCAACGACTGTTTTCATCATCGGGGTGGTGTTTTTCGCTAATCCAAAAAAAAGAAAAGAAAAGAAAAAAGAAAAAATCATTAACACTCATTTTTTCCCTCGAACGTAAATTTGACCATTCAAAAGTTAGAAAAGAAAAGAAAAAGATAGAGGAATCTTTTCATTCGACAAATAAGAGGCTCTCATTTTCGTTTAACGAAGATATTTTCGAGAAGTTCCTTGGTGATAACTCGATGCGGCCTTGTCGGATCTTCTGTAGGTTTGCCGTACAATCGGCTGTTGATGACGTACAGTTTCGGACTTAGTTCGCACCTGACGTTGAACCACCAATCGCAAACGAACACGATCTGACTGAATTGCGTGCCATTTGGGCACAAAAATGTAGCTTGTCTGCCGTCAATGTCGCAATAATGCCAAGCTTGGCATCTGGTTTCAACATCCGCGAAGAAACCTGGATAGGGTTGATCGTCGCAGTAAAAGTTGGTGTAGGGCACTTTTCCTAGGACTGGGTAATCCGTACCTGGCCGACCTGAAAATAAATATAAATCAGTTTTTTTTATTTATTATTATAAATTACGATTATTCGTTATATTAACTTTTTCAATGTTGAATATTTTCAATCGAAGTATTTTGTAGGAACGGAATATTTGATTACTGGTGCGGTTGTATCCTTGATCGATATTACTAACCGCAACTAATAATAAATTATTTCGATTGCGACAAAATTCAAAACAATTAATCGATACTTAAACCCAACACATTATTATATTATTTGCATTTATATTAACAAACACACATATATATATACGCTATATAAGAATTTTTATGAAACGCGTGTATGGGTAAACAGCACTTCGAAGGATTAAAATGAAACTACATTTAAATTCAAACAAATTCAAATGTAATTAAATAAATAAAACTCTTGGAAACTTCAATTATATTTTAGAGAGCAAGAATTAAACATATTCGTTAAAATAATAATTATATTAAAAGCAGCGTATATTTTCGTAGAGTGTTCAAGTTAATCGAAATTTTATCTCGAAAAAGAAATAATGATAATTAATTATGGATAATAGTAGATTATACGATGTAACAAACCGTAGACTCTTTCGCTATTTCTAGATTAATTTGAACCTATGTGTCCATGCATTTATAAGTTCGCAAGTTGGTAAGTCATTGTTTGCTTAGAGAGCTTCATCCGCGATAACTCCAGACGGAATAAATTGAATTCTGGAGTCCGTGTTGGAAGTTTCATAACACCATTGGAACATTTCTAACTTGCTATAAGGTATGGCACTGAAACACCCTACTCTCTACTCCTTTCTTAGCTACGCCGTAAGAATATTAAATGATAGTAGTGGAAAGCTCCTATCCCTTAATGATAAAAGTCAGAAGACCTTGCTACTCATGTTACTCATCTCCTTTTTTACTCTCTCTCTCTCTCTCTCACTCACTCACTCACTCTGTGTGTCTGTCTGTCTCTCTCTCTCTCTCTCTCTCTCACTCACTCACTCTGTGTGTCTGTCTGTCTCTCTCTCTCTCTCTCTCTCTCACTCACTCTGTCTATCTGTCTCTCTCTCTCTCTCTCTCACTCACTCCGTCTGTCTGTCTCTCTCTCTCACTCACTCACTCTGTCTGTCTCTCTCTCTCTCTCATTTTATTTTTCGTCTTTTCTTTATGTTTTAATTCTCGTTTTTAAGATACAGCTAGTTAAAGAGTACCGTTGATAATATATTTTTTTTTTTTAAATCTATTACATCTTTTGACGTAAAAAGTAATTAAAAATATCTATCATAAATCTTGTATATCTTATAAAAGATGAATATTATTCGTAATTAATTATAAGTTCGATTTGTTTCTTTAAACATTTTTTTTTTTTTTTATTATAATTTAATCTTATAAATTTTTCGTTAAATAATCAAATTTAATTTTTTTTAAGCATCATTCTTTATTTAAAACAATTGTTTATTTATTAAAACATCATTTACCATTCGATTTTAAGTTCCCCTCATTCAAACAATAATCAAATTATCCTCTATAAAATTGTATCCATTTTTTAACCATTCCTAATCATTAATTATCTCGAATCGATAATTTAACCCTTCTACTAACAAAAAAAAGGAATATAATTCTCTAGGATCGCAAAAAAAACGTACATATTGGCTCGCGTTAACGGAACAAAAAAACATTCTCAAATTCTCCTCGCGTACTTACTACTACCCCATCCTTTTTTTTCCTCCCCTATAATAATCCTATCTTTCTCATAATTGGCATCAACCCGGTCACGTATCTTTCTCTATCTATCCTATCTCATCGTTCTATCTATTCATCTCTAGTTTCCATCTCCTCGTTCCATTTCCTTGGAATACACTCGAGTAAAGCCTCTCGATTGTTTGCGGATTAGGTAGTAAAAGAGAGAAGAAGGAGGTGAAGGAGGAGGAGGAGGAGGAAGAAGAGAAGAGACGAGAAGGGATTGCGAAGACAGTGGCAGGGTTGAGGAGGGGGGTAAGAGGGAGAGGAAAGACGCATCCTCGGCGACGATTAATCGAAGGAAACGTTGAGGAAACGAGAGAGAGAGATGCACACTATTACACATACACGTACACACACACTCTCTCTCTCTCTCTTGAACCCTTACCCTCTATCCCTGTTCAACCCTTTCGGTCGTGCTTTATCCGACACCTGTATTACCAGCACAAAGCACGACCTGGCCAGGTATCGACATACCTCGTCGTCGTCAGCTGCCAAATGCACAAGGCACCACCTAGGCTCAACACTTAAGTATGTACATCCGCGAATACACTTCTAGACAAAGAGTTAATACATACGAGTATATATAGTATATGTATGTAGTAGTATATGTTTATGTTAGTATATATATATAACGAATGTAAGAGAGAGAGAGAGAGTGGGGTGGGGGAAGGGAAGGGAAGGAAGAGGTGGAAATGTGTAGTGGATTAGAGTGAGTTAGGAAAATGGTAATATACATACATACATACATACATATATATGTTTAGTTAGTATATATATAACGAGTGTAAGAGTGAGAGAGGGGTGGGGGAAGGGAGAGGTAGAAATGTGTAGTGGATTAGAGTGAGCTAAGAAAATGGTAATATACATACATACATACATACATACATACATAACATATATATGTATAAAGTTATATGTTTATGTTAGTATATATATATAACGAGTGTAAGAGTGAGAGAGGGTTGGGGGAAGGGAGAGGTGGAAATGTGTAGTGGATTAGAGTGAGCTAAGAAAATGGTAATATACATACATACATACATACATACATACATACATACATAAACATATATATGTATAAAGTTATATGTAGTTATCATTAAGAGCTTCTCCATGATCGTGGTCGTGATCGTGCTTCTATCCGATGCAACTTTGAATTAACGATCGCGTTATATCATCAGACAAGTCGTCGTGTAATTACATGTCTCTCACCTGGCAAAGGGTTAATCAGACTACTACACAGCATGTTCTCTCTCTCTCTCTCTCTCTCTCTTTCCTTTTCCCTCTCTGTTTATATGTGTATTTGTGTGCGTGTGTGTGTAAGCCTATTTAATCTAATAAGATGAAATAAAGTTTCTTCTTCGAGTCATATTCCCGAGTTATTATTATTATTTTGTTGTCGTTGGTTGTCGTTTCTTGACTCTACTGAAATTTCTATTAAAAATGATATTACATTTGTATCGCTCAATTAATCGTGAAGAATTCACGAATCGAATCATACGTTCGTTCTAACGGAATAATTTTCTCATTTTCCATAATATTATCTTTTTCCTTCGAAGTAAATTTCTATCTTCGTTTTGTCTGTCTCTCTCTCTCTCTCTCTCTTTTCTTTTCTTTTCTTCTTCTTTTTTTCTCTTATGTAAATATAATATGTAAATATATATATAGATATAAACGCGTAAGGTACAACAGGTATCTCTGTGCTGGAAGGAAAATAAACCTAAATTGCTTTTAAGAGGTACAACCACGGTCTCGATTTGTCCAAGTGGAATAAATAAATAAAACGTTCTTGCACATTTAATCAAATCATCACATTTTCTATTTTGACTATTTTCCTTTCCTCCATTCTCCCCACCCCCTTCCCCCTCTCCTCCTCTTCCATTTCTGTTTATCTATTTTTTTACCATTGAATGCACAAGGTCTTCTTCTTAACGAGAAGGAGATACGCGTTTCTATTTGTTCTTTTTCTCTTTCTCTTTCTCTTTTACTCTCTACGTCTTCTTCGTTTCTTGTTATATAACCGTTATTATTATTATTATTATTATTATTATTATTATTGTTGTTATTGCTGACAATTACCCCTAGCTAGACGTTTCCTTATATTTTTTTTTATATAAACTCTTTCTTTTCCTCTTCTTTTTATACGCGAGACTCTCGCGACAAAACAAGACTAACTTGTGATGTTCGCTTTTTTTCACGATATCATCTCTCTGTCGTTATATAATTATTTGTTAAAAATATATTATAACGATAAAAATACTATTCTTTCTCCTCCTCCTCCTCTCCGTCCTCTCTCTCCTCTCTCTCTCTCTCTCTCTCTCTCTCTCTCTCTCTCTCTCTCTCTCTCTCTCTCTCTCCCTTTATGTCATATTTTCTACGAGTATTTGTCAGATTAAATATTTCTCGATAGAGTAAACGTTTCTTTGTTTTTCTTTTTTTCTTCTAAATGAGCCGTTTATTTTGAAAGTGGACTCCATATAATCTTAAATTGAGATATTTAAAGGTTTGCGTTTCAATGCAATTAAAAATATACGTAAAGAATAACAATGAGTTATGTTGCTTAAGTGTATCTAGAGGTGTTAAATTTACAGTTCCTATTAAAATAATGGCAATTATTAAGTGAATAATATGCGTTTTCTTACCAAGAATGGAGTTAGGCCACTTTCAAAATTAACAACCAGATTCGTTATCAAATTTGAAGGAACCGAAGGCCATTCAACATAATTTAAGATGCTTCAAATTGCGAAAAGACAATACTTATTTTATTACATATCTTTATAACACTTTAAAAACATAAATTATGCGATTCAAAATATTTTTTACAAACATAAATTACAAAACAATTTTCTACTCATCTACATTTTGTGTATGTGAAAGGGATTTAAAGAAATCATGATGTTCCGGTGGTATATATCGTCATAAGTCAATTATGTCCTTGAATTTTACGGTTGTAATTTGTCTTATATTTTTATACAGTGGTGTCAATACAATATTTTCGAACTTTCCTGGTCTACCCCGACGTGGCATTAAATTCAGGACTTTCAAATTTTCGTTCTCATTCATTGATGTCTTATAGAAAATCTTATTCATTTTGACAAAACGCATCCAACATATTTTTAACCAGTTTATTGGTTCTCCGTTAGAATTCTTGACCCTTTTAAAAATTGCGTCTTCTAATAATATTTGATACAAAATCTTCTTGTCTCATTTCATGTACAATAAAGTTATTACCTTTCCGACACTTTTTGATAATATTGTAATACTCTCGGGGGACAAACTGTAAATTATTTTTTTTTAATGCCATTTCTACCACACCAAAATCTCTACTCCTAATGGAGTTAGGCCACTTTAAAATAAACGGTTCAGTGATTCAACTAACTCTGAAAACTATGTGTCCAGAATTGCCGTATTTACTCGGAATATAAAAATCTTAAATGCTTTATTGATAGATAATTTGAAGCTGTACATGTTACCGTGGGTAACTGGAAAAAAATGAAAAATGGAGTTAGGCCATTTTCAAAATAAACGGCTCAAATAATAATAATAATAACAATAATAATAATAATAATAATAATCACGCGAGCAGAAAAAATTGGTTGAAAAATCTATTCAGATGATTCCAATTAACGGTCTTAAATTAATTTAATAAACTATGCTCTCATTCTTTATTTTAAAAAAATTAAAAAAAATAAAAAAGAAAAAAATAAAGAAGAAAGTCGTGGTATCCTTTTGTTAATGTATAACCTTACTCCAGTTAATTTCGTACATAAAAACTTGCAAAAGATAGATAGAGAGAGAGAGAGAGAGAAAGAGAAAGGAGACAGATTCTCTTAATAACATTTATTCAAACAGTGTTGTCAAGGATTTCGTTCGTCTAAAAATGTTCTCTCTAAAAACCATCCCTCCCCCTCCCCTCTTCTCCC
Organism: Polistes fuscatus; assembly: GCF_010416935.1. NCBI lineage: Eukaryota > Metazoa > Arthropoda > Insecta > Hymenoptera > Vespidae > Polistes > Polistes fuscatus. Next base: position 119,915 of record NW_025113075.1, read on the forward strand.
CCTCCCATTCCTTCTCCTCCTTCCACCTCCTCCTTTCCTATTTCTCTCTTTCTCTTTCTCTTTGTGGGAACGCACACTTACATGAAATTTCAACGTTATATTTCATATTTCAATGTTGAGAAGAGCTTCTTAGACGAATTATAACGACGGTCGCAGATTTCGTCTCGCCGAAAACCGAGGACTGGGACGCAGAGAAAACAGGGGTTTGGGTTGGGATTAAGAAGAGGGAGGAGTAGGTAGGTAGGGTGGGGGTGGGGGTGGTTAAGAGTTACTGGCTAGGAGATTTGGGGTTTGAGGTGGAGGAGGAGGAGGAGGAGGAGGAGGAGATGGAAAGTGAATGGTAGTAAGACCTGTTCTCGCTAAACAATTTTCCTACACTCCGAAGTTTCGTATTATGCAGGCAAATAAATAAAGCAAGCAAGCCACCACCACCCTACCACCACTTCCACCCAATTTCAAGCACCCATCCAATGACGAACCTTCTTTCCACAGTTCTCTTTCTCTTTGATCTGTCGCGTATTCTAAACGCAACGTTTGATTTACGATCATTTGTTCTTGATTATTTGTACGAAAATCCGATTACGAAAAATGTCATCCAAAAATTTCATATACACTCCCCCCCCTCTCCCTCCTGATTTCAATGAAATTATCAGTTTATTATACTGCGTCAGAATTTTATATTATTTTCTTATTATTATTTTTAAAACATATTTTTGTTTAATCGAACAATGTATTTTTATCGTGGGTTGACCGATGTTAACTGTTAATTGTTATTAACTGTGCTAATGTAATCGTTGATGCAAGGAATAATGGAATAAGTGACCAACGAAATAAAACTATTTTACAAAATTGTACTTTTTATCCGTTGACGTGAATTGTTTTGCTCGATAATGTTGACTTATGACTTGTTTTAGCTCATTAAACTGTAACTCTATGTTTCTGTTACTCATAACACGGATTTAGCCATTTTTTGAAAGCCATGTGCTGACATTTCACCTATGTGAATCTATAAAATATATATATATTAGATATATATGTATTGAGAGAAGGCGAGAACAACTTGGGGAAACTTGCGATGCGAACGAATTGGTTCCACAGTGTGTGTATTCGGTTGACTTTCCCTGGCCAAACTCGAAGAAATCTTGGTAGATCGCCAAAGCGTAAAAATTCGAGAAAGAAGAGAAAAATCGCTGAGCTCGTTGGTTGGGTTGGGGGGGTTGAGGGAGGTTTGGGAGTGGAAGGAGGAGGGATTCCCTTAAAGCAATGCGATAAAGTACTTTCCTAGATTTTCTACCGTATAAGAAAAGAGTTTTTCGTATGTGTGTGTGAAAGTGGCGGGGGAGGAGGGGGGAGGAGGAGGAGTGTCGTTAGAGGATTCTTCAAATTCAACGATGAAAGGACAAACCAGCGCCAAGATTTTCAATTTTCTTTTAGTTATTTCACACATGCGCACACAGACAGATAGACAGACACAAACATGCGCACACAGACAGATAGACAGACACAAACACGAACACACATACACGCAGAGACATATACACACATGTGCGTACGTGGAAGCAAACGCCTAGGATTGGTGGTGGTCTATTAATCATCGTACGGAGAAACTGTTAAGGAATTTCTCAAGGTTACCGAATGAAAACTCCAAAACTGTTCCTGTCGTTCCTCCTCCTCCTTCTCCTCCTCCTCCTCTCATTGTAGAGAATTTCAAATACCCGAAATCGATCTGAAACTCTCCCTTCCTCTTTCTATTTCTCTTCCCTAAACGACCAGGGAAACACAAACCGTCGGAATTAATTCCCCATACGTTGTTTATCCGCGAATGAGATAGCATTAAACAGCATTAAACTATCGTGGAAATAGTTCTGGTTTTAGTTAATTGTTTTTGACCGATCGCCAGAGCAGTCAACTTGAGGGAGAAACTGAATAGGGGGTGGTTGTAGTAGTAGTAGTAGTAGTAGTGCAAACATTTCTCCGTATCGTGTTATAATATGCATTTGATTAAAAAAATTATATTTTCTCGAGATTAAAATTAGAAATATATATAATAATTATATATAATATATATATATATATAATATATATAATTATATAAATATTATATATAATAATAAAATAATAATAAGTAAGTAAGTAAGTTTTTTTTATTATATTATAATTAAAAATTTATAATAAAAAAAATTTATAATTAAATTATATATAATATATATATATATAATATATATAATTATATAAATATTATATATAATAATAAAATAATAATAAGTAGTAGTGCAAACGTTTCTCTGTATCGTGTTATAATATGTATTTGATTAAAAAGAAAAAAAAAAGTACTCTTAACAATTTCATCCTCTTTACAAAAATCATATTTTATTTTGAATTATGAAATTAATATTAGAAAATTGATGCATTAGTTTAATCATTACGTTAAATCAATGTTTTCTTTTTTGAAATATTATATATATTATTTATAAAATAAATATTCAATTATATTTTCTCGAGATTAAAATTAGAAATATATATAACAATTTAATAATAATAATAATAATGATAATAATAATAATAATAATAATAATAATAATAATATCTTAAATAGCCCATAAATGCCACGAATTATATTTCCATTCTTTTCAACGCTATTCTTACCGACCAAAACAAAATCTTGACTCACACGCATACACACATACACACTTATATAAACACGCAAAGTAAGAGAAGAAGAAAAAGAAAAAGGAAAGCTTTAGCAATTGTTGGCTGTGGTTTAAACAGAGGTCAAAGAATGTAAAAAACGACTATAAAGAGAACTAGTAAAAGAAGAGGAAAAAGGGAGAAGAAAAAGGGTGGGGGGAAAGAGAGGAAACAGGAAGAGATACCAACGGTCCTTAGAGTTTACCACCGCAAGATTTAAAACGATGTACTTCTCAAAAAAATCTATACCTCATCCTCCTTCTTTTTCTTCTTCTTCTTTTTCTTCTTCTTTTTCTTCTTCTTTTTCTTCTTCTACTATTTCTTCTTCTTTGCAAGCTATCATTATTCCCGAGCTTTTGCCAAACGTTAAGGGATGAAGAAAGGTTATCCATCGGAAAGTCTTCTCAACCAACAACGCACCCTTTTACCAACAACCAACCAACCCCCCTTCCTCCATCTTCAATTCCGTTTTACGTTTTATCTTGCCACTTCCTCCCCCCACCCTACCACCCCACTCAGGATACTCGTAAACTCAACAGGAGTTTCTTCTCGCACCGTTCACGATTTATCTTTTCTTTCTTTTATTTTTCTTCATCTTTCTTTCTATCTTTCTTTCTGTTTTATTTCTATTATTCGCAAATGTAACTCGTCTAAAAACGCGTTTACATTAATTCGATTCATCTTTACCAACTATATATATATATATATATTTATCTTTTTTATTCTCAGATATAATATTTTCTTGTCTCTCTCACTTTATTTCTATTCTTCTTTCATAGCCCCGTTGTGTCAAGCGTTATAAAACAACGCGTGTGCGTGTGCTTGTGTGTGTATATGTGCTTGTGTGTGTATGTGTGCTTGTGTGTGTATGTGTGCTTGTACGTGTGTGTGTATGTGTGCGCGTGCAAAAGAGAGTTTCTAGGATAAACTTTACTTTTATGTTTTTTAGAAAAATGATGAGAAGGGAAAGGGAAAGGGAAAGGGAAAGGAAAATAAAGGATGGGAAAAGAACTACGAGAAAGAAAGAAATAATAAAAAGATAGAATGAAAAGCCTTACATTGTCACGTTCTCTGCTTTTATTTATATCTTCCTTTATTTCTTCTTTCTTTGTCCCCCTGTCCGTTATTCTCCTATCTCTTTTCTTTCTCTTATTCGTTAGATTCCTCCCTTTAAACTTTTCCTTCCGACCCTTTCCTTCTCTCTGTTCTGGAATTCTGCCCAACCACCCACCCACCCCCACCACCACTACCACCACTACCACCCATCATCCTGAATCTTCTAGATTCTCAAGTATTTTTCATTGTTTTACTTTAGATCAGGATGTAGCACACCCCCTCCCTCCCCTAGCCCGGCCCACTCCCACCCCCCCACCCCCCGCCGCCGAACAAAAACCGTGGAAACCTTTCAACTTTTTTTTTTGATTTCTCTCTCTCTCTCTCTCTCTCTTTCTCTTTCTTTCTTTTCATTTCTTTTTAAGATGTAAGACCTTCTTTCTTTGAGAAATTAGACAAAGGACAAATGTTTCAAAAAAATCCGTAGCAACTTACATTAGACCAACTTCTCTGATCCCCTTGACAAATCTTCTTTCGAAAATGTTTATTTAATTAATTAATTTAAGTTAATTAAGTTAATTCAATTAATTATTAATTATTTAATTAATTTAATTAATTTAATAATTCTTTTTTTTTTTTTCTCAAAAATGTTTTATCTATTTTCTATTTCTTTTTTATTCCTTTTTTGGTACTTCAGACGATATAATCCTAAATAAAATCTACAACTTTTTATCATAGAGTAATAATAATAATAATAATAATACTAGTTTGAATAGATAACAATTTCACGTCGTTCAGTTCGCATTTATTAAAAAGGGTGAAATATAATTCGAGGTATTTATAGGCCAGATATTTGTAAACTTTTGATTGAAATGAAAAACATGTACAGGTAACCCTCTTATAACCTTCTCGTCATTATTTTCAAGTAATTTAATTTAGAAATATTTTCAACAAAAAAAGTCATATTATTCAGTACTGTAGAAAAAGTATTATAATACAATATCGTATAAAAGTTTGTCACAATTTATGAATTATGTTATAGCAAAACCGTATTATAAAAGTATTACCTGTTATTTCATTTCAACAACAACAACAAACTTAATTGTTATAAACCATTTTTATTGAAATTATTACGTCGAAATTAATCATACATTTTAATTAATATTCCTAACCAATGAAATTTCAACGTCTATCATGTTAACACCAACAATTCTTTTTCTTTCAAACCCTCACCGTCCTACCACCACCACCACCACCACCACCCCTTCGATATTCTTCATCTCTCGAGTTATTTTAGCCTGGCAAAATTTCCCCTCCATCCCCAACCCCATGCGACAACATTCACCATACACACACACGTGCACAGGTCCATCCAGTTTTTATTCTACCAAGCCCCAATTCCAATCGTCCACTCTTATTTTCTTGACGCGGCACGTGTTATAAGCGTTGACGGACAAGTAACATTATACTCGAGCTCCGGTGCAATATAAAATTGGTTAAACGAAAAGAAGAATGAAAATAGGTGGATACGACAAACGGGGTGGGTAGCTAGGGGTGGGGGGGGGTTAGGTGTGTGCGTGGATGGATTGTGTACGAGTTAGGGGGATGATGGTAGTCCTCTAATTTTACGTTTCTGTCGTGTCACGTGGATGAAACGAAATGTAATAAACGAGGGGTAAAACACGAAACGAAACGAAGAAGTCAGAAGATGAGACGGGATGAAATGGAAACGTTGAGGGATGAGAAAGAGGAGGAGGAGGAGGAGAAGGGACAGGGGTGGGTAAAAAGAGAGTTAAGGGAGCAAGGGGGGGATGAAAATTTCTTACTCGCAGAACGTACGCATTACCGTTGATATAAAGTTAACTGAAGTTCTTCAACGTAGGAGGGGAAAGATGAGGGGAAGAGTGGAGAGAAGAAGAGGGGTGGAAAGGGGAGGGGGGGGGGTTAAACCCATGGCAAGCTTTTAACGACTCAACGTACATCAAGACTCGAACTCTTTGACGAAGAGGGAAGAACCTTCATACATGTTGGGTGGGTGGATGGGGGGTGTGTGTGCTATTGCATTGAGTTGCAACACTATTCACTCTCCTAGTGTTGCTAACACTGAAAATCACGTTTCCTTCCTTCCTTCCTTCCTTCCTTCCTTCCTTCCTTTCTTCCTTCCATTGCTTGCTCGCTTGCTTCCTATTTCTAAGAAACTTTCCTTATATTCCTTCTCTCGCATTAAACGAAAGCACGGTGGCGCAGGTGGTGATGATGCGTGCCGATGGTGGGCGTCGTTTTAAAGACTCAAAGTGTTGGGACAAGAAGGAAAGAAAGAAAGAAAAAATGAAAGAATGAATGAACGTATGAATGAGATTTCCCCCACCTCCCCCCCGTCACAACGGTAGTTGGTATATTCCTGTTCATTTATAGTTAAATTAAATATTTTCATAAATATAATAATAGAATATTATGTAATAAATATGTCTATGATATATAATATTAATTATAATATTAATATAAATTATTAATAAAATATAATTATACATATTATAAAAATATATATTATATTAATATATATATAAAATTATTTATTAATAAATAAATTTAATATACGGTTTTCTATCTCTCTCTCTCTCTCTCTCTCCCTCGCTATCGTACGCGCATACATTTGTTTCTGATTCATAGAAAAATCTGGAGGAAAACGGGGGGGGGGTGGTGGCTTGCATGCGCCACACACGGTTCGCATGCGATATGGAACGAATGAATTTTTAAAAAATGACTCGTCGAGTAAATCTTCTCCACGACGACATTCCCATATCGCTTGTATTCATTCCTCCCCCTCCTCCCTCCTGTCCCCCTCCTCCTCCCTCCTCGTACGTTCCACTTCCACTCTTTTTCTTCGTTTCTTCCTCTCCTCCTTTCTCCCACCCCCCTCCCCACCCCTTATCCACAAAAACGTTGCCATAGTAAAACGCAATGTGCAAACTCCATTATAGAAATGTTCCCTTCGAAGGGCATCGAAATAAACCTTCCCGAACACGTTTCACGATAAATCGATCGATCGAAATATCGAAAGAGAGGGGAAAAAACGGCGGGACTAGGGAATTGTGCGCGTGTGCGAGCCGAAAAGGGCGGTTTAAGTTTTGTTCCTAACGATGATGCAACACGCTGGGAAAGTTATGCGAGTCAGAAACGACGAAGGGTTCAATCCAAAGATGATGAGTCAGGTCAACACTCGTGTTTTCACGCTCGGACAACGAATGCCCTTTTTAACGGGAGCGACCTGGGGTGTCTCGTTCGAAAAAAAAAAAAAAAAAACACAGTCAACAACGAGCTTCTTTCTCGGATCCTTTTCTTTCCTACTTTTATCTATTTTTTTTTCTTCTTTTTTTTTTCCTTTTGTTTTATTATACCATCCCTTTTAAAAAGGGATTTCTTGTTTTTTTTTTTTTCATGTAATTGCTCTCTCGAACGATTAGGAAAACCCCTAATCTCTTCGTCCGACATTTGTTCACGGTCTAACGGTTGG
>NW_025113075.1:127269-128855 GCF_010416935.1 Polistes fuscatus
ATATAATAATTTTTTCTTTTTTTCTTTTACAGAAACTGCAATGGGTGTTAACATACACGCGCAAGAGAGTTCAAATACTGATTATATCAATCATTTAAAAATGTATGGATCTAGAAATAAAATAAATACATATTTACATATAATACATATTCGAGAAATAAAAATTAGAATTTATTGTTTTTCAGTGTGACGTCAGGAATAATATATCGCGTTGGGCATCCTTGGTTAATCTCCGACTGGATGTTTGCCATGACTAGAATTGGAAAACAATATTTTAAATCTATTGAATATATGCGTTGTTTCAGTAGAGAAGTTAGTCAATTGCTATATTTTTTCTTTAATATTATTATTAATATTATATACTATTATATCTTTGTGTATGAATTACTTATATTTTTATTATATTTTTTTTTTAATTTAGCGAAAATAATTGTTACGGTATTTTTCAGTTAATAAAAAAAAGAAAAGAAGCACGTCGATTCAAAACCATAAGCGATAACAAGACTAATGACTTTGGTATTTATTGAAATAATTTTTTATTTTTATTAAATATAAACTTTTTCCTCTCTACTACCCTCATTTTTAATCAACTTTAATAAAATTTTATTGTTTTAGATATAAAAAAAAGAAAAGCTTTCTTAGATTTGTTATTGGATATAAACGAGAAAGATTCTAATTCAATGTCGGATGAGAATTTAAGAGAACATGTTGATACATTTATATTTGCTGTGAGTATTAAACGATAATGAACTTGATTATTACTTAATTAAACGAATTTGAATATTAACAAAATTAGGGTCACGATTCAACATCTTCTGCAATTGCTTGGACCCTTTTATTTTTGGGAAACGAATTAGAAATTCAAGAGAAGGTTTATCAAGAAATAAAGGATGTAATGGAAAAATTTGACGGATCAATTGACATTCAAACAATTTTTCAATTGAAGTATTTGGAAAGAGTATGCAAAGAAACTCACAGACTTATTCCTTCTGTATGTACATTTTCGAGAACTATAACAGAGGATATTATGATTGGTATGTATTTTGTATTTGTTCTTTCAAGAAAATTCGTGCCATAAATAATTTCTTTTATAATTAAAATATTATGAATAATATTTGTAGAGTCTCTATATATTATCGTAAAGTCGGTGCATTTAATTTGGTTCTATGAAATATTTTATATTTTTAGATAAATACGTTGTTCCAAAAGGTGCAATATTAGCAGTTCATGTTCATGGACTACATCATAATCCTAAAGTTTGGACAAATCCAGAAAAATTTGATCCGGATAGGTTTCTAATTGAACAATTTCAAAATAAAAACCCTTACGCATACGTACCGTTCAGTGCTGGTCCAAGAAATTGCATTGGACAAAAGTTCGCAAATTTGGAACAGAAATTAGTTCTTGCAATGTTATTGCAAAAATGGATAGTCAAATCTTCTTTCTCTCAAGAGGATGTTAAAAAATATATGGTCCTTACTGTACAACCATTGAATGGTTTATATTTGTATTTTACACCGAGAAAATGAACCGAGAAAATGAACCGAGAAATTATCCCATATATAATCTTTTCCATTGACATTTAT